>NC_141764.1:21538756-21619428 GCF_982258835.1 Parasteatoda tepidariorum | reverse complement strand
GCAACGGTAGCGCGTCTGACTCCAGATCAGAAGGTTGCGTGTTCAAATCACGTCCGGGTCAAGATGTTACTTTTTAACTTTTACAGTTAAACTCTTTTTACTACCAAAAACTTAAAAAAAGCAATTTCATTCTGTGGCAATAAATAAAATTAACTGATAGATGAGTTTAGACAATATGAATGATTTTATTTCTTTTTCCCACGTAATATTTCAATTTAAAAACAGTTTGATCCCTGAGAAACGGTTTAGCAGCATTTCCCATCGTAACAACAATCTCCAAAAACAAATTTTGCATATTTCTAAGTAAATTAAATTATAGGTGTATAAGTTTTCTAACGTGGCCCGGTGGCGCAACGGTAGCGCGTCTGACTGCAGATCAGAAGGTTGCGTGTTCAAATCACGTCCGGGTCAATATGTTACTTTTTAACTTTTACAGTTAAACTCTTTTTACTACCAAAAACTTAAAACAAGCAATTTCATTCTGTGGCAATAAATAAAATTAACTGATAAATGAGTTTAGACAATATGAATGATTTTATTTCTTTTTCCCACGCAATATTTCAAATTAAAAACAGTTTGATCCCTGAGACACGGTTTAGCAGCATTTCCCATCGTAACAAGAATCACCAAAAACAAATTTTATATATTTCTAAGTAATTTAAATTATAGGTGTATAAGTTTTCTAACGTGGCCCGTTGGCGCAACGACACCGCGTCTGACTCCAGATCAGAAGGTTGCGTGTTCAAATCACGTCCGGGTCAATATGTAACTTTTTAACTTTTACAGTTAAACTCTTTTTACTACCAAAAACTTAAAACAAGCAATTTCATTCTGTGGCAATAAATAAAATTAACTGATAGATGAGTTTAGACAATATGAATGATTTTATTTCTTTTTCCCACGTAATATTTTAATTTAAAAACAGTTTGATCCCTGAGAAACGGTTTAGCAGCATTTCCTATCGTAACAAGAATCTCCAAAAATAAATTTTATATATTTCTAAGTAAATTAAATTATAGGTGTATAAGTTTTCTAACGTGGCCCGGTGGCGCAACGGTAGCGCGTCTGACTCCAGATCAGAAGGTTGCGTGTTCAAATCACGTCCGGGTCAATGTGTTACTTTTTAACTTTTACAGTTAAACTCTTTTTACTACCAAAAACTTAAAACAAGCAATTTCATTCTGTGGCAATAAATAAAATTAACTGATAGATGAGTTTAGACAATATGAATGATTTTATTTCTTTTTCCCACGTAATATTTCAATTTAAAAACAGTTTGATCCCTGAGAAACGGTTTAGCAGCATTTGCTATCATAACAAGAATATCCAAAAATAAATTTTATATATTTCTCAGAAATTTAAATTATAGGTGTATAAGTTTTCTAACGTGGCCCGGTGGCGCAACGGTAGCGCGTCTGACTCCAGATCAGAAGGTTGCGTGTTCAAATCACGTCCGGGTCAATGTGTTACTTTTTAACTTTTACAGTTAAACTCTTTTTACTACCAAAAACTTAAAACAAGCAATTTCATTCTGTGGCAATAAATAAAATTAACTGATAGATGAGTTTAGACAATATGAATGATTTTATTTCTTTTTCCCACGTAATATTTCAATTTAAAAACAGTTTGATCCCTGAGAAACGGTTTAGCAGCATTTCCTATCGTAACAAGAATCTCCAAAAACAAATTTTACATATTTCTAAGTAATTTAAATTATAGGTGTATAAGTTTTCTAACGTGGCCCGGTGGCGCAACGGTAGCGCGTCTGACTCCAGACCAGAAGGTTGCGTGTTCAAATCACGTCCGGGTCAATATGTTACTTTTTAACTTTTACAGTTAAACTCTTTTTACTACCAAAAACTTAAAACAAGCAATTTCATTCTGAAGCAATAAATAAAATTAACTGATAGATGAGTTTAGACAATATGAATGATTTTATTTCTTTTTCCCACGTAATATTTCAATTTAAAAACAGTTTGATCCCTGAGAAACGGTTTAGCAGCATTTCCTATCGGAGCAAGAATCTCCATAAACAAATTTTACATATTTCTAAGTAATTTAAATTATAGGTGTATAAGTTTTCTAACGTGGCCCGGTGGCGCAACGGTAGCGCGTCTGACTCCAGATCAGAAGGTTGCGTGTTCAAATCACGTCCGGGTCAATATGTTACTTTTTAACTTTTACAGTTAAACTCTTTATACTACCAAAAACTTAAAACAAGCAATTTCATTCTGAGGCAATAAATAAAATTAACTGATAGATGAGTTTAGACAATATGAATGATTTTATTTCTTTTTCCCACGTAATATTTCAATTTAAAAACAGTTTGATCCCTGAGAAACGGTTTAGCAGCATTTCCTATCGTAACAAGAATCTCCAAAAACAAATTTTACATATTTCTAAGTAATTTAAATTATAGGTGTATAAGTTTTCTAACGTTGCCCGGTGGCGCAACGGTAGCGCGTCTGACTCCAGATCAGAAGGTTGCGTGTTCAAATCACGTCCGGGTCAATGTGTTACTTTTTAACTTTTACAGTTAAACTCTTTTTACTACCCAAAACTTAAAACAAGCAATTTCATTCTGTGGCAATAAATAAAATTAACTAATAGATGAGTTTAGACAATATGAATGATTTTATTTCTATTTCCCACGTAATATTTCAATTTAAAAACAGTTTGATCCCTGAGAAACGGTTTAGCAGCATTTGCTATCATAACAAGAATATCCAAAAATAAATTTTATATATTTCTCAGAAATTTAAATTATAGGTGTACAAGTTTTCTAACGTGGCCCGGTGGCGCAACGGTAGCGCGTCTGACTCCAGATCAGAAGGTTGCGTGTTCAAATCACGTCCGGGTCAATGTGTTACTTTTTAACTTTTACAGTTAAACTCTTTTTACTACCAAAAACTTAAAACAAGCAATTTCATTCTGTGGCAATAAATAAAATTAACTGATAGATGAGTTTAGACAATATGAATGATTTTATTTCTTTTTCCCACGTAATATTTCAATTTAAAAACAGTTTGATCCCTGAGAAACGGTTTAGCAGCATTTCCTATCATAACAAGAATCTCCAAAAATAAATTTTATATATTTCTAAGAAATTTAAATTATAGATGTATAAGTTTTCTACCGTGGCCCGGTGGCGCAACGGTAGCGCGTCTGACTCCAGATCAGAAGGTTGCGTGTTCAAATCACGTCCGGGTCAATGTGTTACTTTTTAACTTTTACAGTTAAACTCTTTTTACTACCAAAAACTTAAAACAAGCAATTTCATTCTGAAGCAATAAATAAAATTAACTGATAGATGAGTTTAGACAATATGAATGATTTTATTTCTTTTTCCCACGTAATATTTCAATTTAAAAACAGTTTGATCCCTGAGAAACGGTTTAGCAGCATTTCCTATCGGAGCAAGAATCTCCATAAACAAATTTTACATATTTCTAAGTAATTTAAATTATAGGTGTATAAGTTTTCTAACGTGGCCCGGTGGCGCAACGGTAGCGCGTCTGACTCCAGATCAGAAGGTTGCGTGTTCAAATCACGTCCGGGTCAATATGTTACTTTTTAACTTTTACAGTTAAACTCTTTATACTACCAAAAACTTAAAACAAGCAATTTCATTCTGTGGCAATAAATAAAATTAACTGATAGATGAGTTTAGACAATATGAATGATTTTATTTCTTTTTTCCGCGTAATATTTCAATTTAAAAACAGTTTGATCCCTGAGAAACGGTTTAGCAGCATTTCCTATCGTAACAAGAATCTCCAAAAATAAATTTTATATATTTCTAAGTAAATTAAATTATAGGTGTATAAGTTTTCTAACGTGGCCCGGTGGCGCAACGGTAGCGCGTCTAACTCCAGATCAGAAGGTTGCGTGTTCAAATCACGTCCGGGTCAATGTGTTACTTTTTAACTTTTACAGTTAAACTCTTTTTACTACCAAAAACTTAAAACAAGCAATTTCATTCTGTGGCAATAAATAAAATTAACTGATAGATGAGTTTAGACAATATGAATGATTTTATTTCTTTTTCCCACGTAATATTTCAATTTAAAAACAGTTTGATCCCTGAGAAACGGTTTAGCAGCATTTGCTATCATAACAAGAATATCCAAAAATAAATTTTATATATTTCTCAGAAATTTAAATTATAGGTGTATAAGTTTTCTAACGTGGCCCGGTGGCGCAACGGTAGCGCGTCTGACTCCAGATCAGAAGGTTGCGTGTTCAAATCACGTCCGGGTCAATGTGTTACTTTTTAACTTTTACAGTTAAACTCTTTTTACTACCAAAAACTTAAAACAAGCAATTTCATTCTGTGGCAATAAATAAAATTAACTGATAGATGAGTTTAGACAATATGAATGATTTTATTTCTTTTTCCCACGTAATATTTCAATTTAAAAACAGTTTGATCCCTGAGAAACGGTTTAGCAGCATTTCCTATCATAACAAGAATCTCCAAAAATAAATTTTATATATTTCTAAGAAATTTAAATTATAGATGTATAAGTTTTCTACCGTGGCCCGGTGGCGCAACGGTAGCGCGTCTGACTCCAGATCAGAAGGTTGCGTGTTCAAATCACGTCCGGGTCAATGTGTTACTTTTTAACTTTTACAGTTAAACTCTTTTTACTACCAAAAACTTAAAACAAGCAATTTCATTCTGAAGCAATAAATAAAATTAACTGATAGATGAGTTTAGACAATATGAATGATTTTATTTCTTTTTCCCACGTAATATTTCAATTTAAAAACAGTTTGATCCCTGAGAAACGGTTTAGCAGCATTTCCTATCGGAGCAAGAATCTCCATAAACAAATTTTACATATTTCTAAGTAATTTAAATTATAGGTGTATAAGTTTTCTAACGTGGCCCGGTGGCGCAACGGTAGCGCGTCTGACTCCAGATCAGAAGGTTGCGTGTTCAAATCACGTCCGGGTCAATATGTTACTTTTTAACTTTTACAGTTAAACTCTTTATACTACCAAAAACTTAAAACAAGCAATTTCATTCTGTGGCAATAAATAAAATTAACTGATAGATGAGTTTAGACAATATGAATGATTTTATTTCTTTTTCCCACGTAATATTTCAATTTAAAAACAGTTTGATCCCTGAGAAACGGTTTAGCAGCATTTCCTATCGTAACAAGAATCTCCAAAAACAAATTTTACATATTTCTAAGTAATTTAAATTATAGGTGTATAAGTTTTCTAACGTTGCCCGGTGGCGCAACGGTAGCGCGTCTGACTCCAGATCAGAAGGTTGCGTGTTCAAATCACGTCCGGGTCAATGTGTTACTTTTTAACTTTTACAGTTAAACTCTTTTTACTACCCAAAACTTAAAACAAGCAATTTCATTCTGTGGCAATAAATAAAATTAACTAATAGATGAGTTTAGACAATATGAATGATTTTATTTCTATTTCCCACGTAATATTTCAATTTAAAAACAGTTTGATCCCTGAGAAACGGTTTAGCAGCATTTCCTATCGTAACAAGAATCACCAAAAACAAATTTTATATATTTCCAAGTAATTTAAATTATCGGTGTATAAGTTTTCTAACGTGGCCCGGTGGCGCAACGGTAGCGCGTCTGACTCCAGATCAGAAGGTTGCGTGTTCAAATCACGTCCGGGTCAAGATGTTACTTTTTAACTTTTACAGTTAAACTCTTTTTACTACCAAAAACTTAAAAAAAGCAATTTCATTCTGTGGCAATAAATAAAATTAACTGATAGATGAGTTTAGACAATATGAATGATTTTATTTCTTTTTCCCACGTAATATTTCAATTTAAAAACAGTTTGATCCCTGAGAAACGGTTTAGCAGCATTTCCCATCGTAACAACAATCTCCAAAAACAAATTTTGCATATTTCTAAGTAAATTAAATTATAGGTGTATAAGTTTTCTAACGTGGCCCGGTGGCGCAACGGTAGCGCGTCTGACTCCAGATCAGAAGGTTGCGTGTTCAAATCACGTCCGGGTCAATATGTTACTTTTTAACTTTTACAGTTAAACTCTTTTTACTACCAAAAACTTAAAACAAGCAATTTCATTCTGTGGCAATAAATAAAATTAACTGATAAATGAGTTTAGACAATATGAATGATTTTATTTCTTTTTCCCACGCAATATTTCAAATTAAAAACAGTTTGATCCCTGAGACACGGTTTAGCAGCATTTCCCATCGTAAGAAGAATCACCAAAAACAAATTTTATATATTTCTAAGTAATTTAAATTATAGGTGTATAAGTTTTCTAACGTGGCCCGTTGGCGCAACGACACCGCGTCTGACTCCAGATCAGAAGGTTGCGTGTTCAAATCACGTCCGGGTCAATATGTAACTTTTTAACTTTTACAGTTAAACTCTTTTTACTACCAAAAACTTAAAACAAGCAATTTCATTCTGTGGCAATAAATAAAATTAACTGATAGATGAGTTTAGACAATATGAATGATTTTATTTCTTTTTCCCACGTAATATTTCAATTTAAAAACAGTTTGATCCCTGAGAAACGGTTTAGCAGCATTTCCTATCGTAACAAGAATCTCCAAAAACAAATTTTACATATTTCTAAGTAATTTAAATTATAGGTGTATAAGTTTTCTAACGTGGCCCGGTGGCGCAACGGTAGCGCGTCTGACTCCAGACCAGAAGGTTGCGTGTTCAAATCACGTCCGGGTCAATATGTTACTTTTTAACTTTTACAGTTAAACTCTTTTTACTACCAAAAACTTAAAACAAGCAATTTCATTCTGAAGCAATAAATAAAATTAACTGATAGATGAGTTTAGACAATATGAATGATTTTATTTCTTTTTCCCACGTAATATTTCAATTTAAAAACAGTTTGATCCCTGAGAAACGGTTTAGCAGCATTTCCTATCGGAGCAAGAATCTCCATAAACAAATTTTACATATTTCTAAGTAATTTAAATTATAGGTGTATAAGTTTTCTAACGTGGCCCGGTGGCGCAACGGTAGCGCGTCTGACTCCAGATCAGAAGGATGCGTGTTCAAATCACGTCCGGGTCAATATGTTACTTTTTAACTTTTACAGTTAAACTCTTTATACTACCAAAAACTTAAAACAAGCAATTTCATTCTGAGGCAATAAATAAAATTAACTGATAGATGAGTTTAGACAATATGAATGATTTTATTTCTTTTTCCCACGTAATATTTCAATTTAAAAACAGTTTGATCCCTGAGAAACGGTTTAGCAGCATTTCCTATCGTAACAAGAATCTCCAAAAACAAATTTTACATATTTCTAAGTAATTTAAATTATAGGTGTATAAGTTTTCTAACGTTGCCCGGTGGCGCAACGGTAGCGCGTCTGACTCCAGATCAGAAGGTTGCGTGTTCAAATCACGTCCGGGTCAATGTGTTACTTTTTAACTTTTACAGTTAAACTCTTTTTACTACCCAAAACTTAAAACAAGCAATTTCATTCTGTGGCAATAAATAAAATTAACTAATAGATGAGTTTAGACAATATGAATGATTTTATTTCTATTTCCCACGTAATATTTCAATTTAAAAACAGTTTGATCCCTGAGAAACGGTTTAGCAGCATTTCCTATCGTAACAAGAACCACCAAAAACAAATTTTATATATTTCCAAGTAATTTAAATTATCGGTGTATAAGTTTTCTAACGTGGCCCGGTGGCGCAACGGTAGCGCGTCTGACTCCAGATCAGAAGGTTGCGTGTTCAAATCACGTCCGGGTCAAGATGTTACTTTTTAACTTTTACAGTTAAACTCTTTTTACTACCAAAAACTTAAAAAAAGCAATTTCATTCTGTGGCAATAAATAAAATTAACTGATAGATGAGTTTAGACAATATGAATGATTTTATTTCTTTTTCCCACGTAATATTTCAATTTAAAAACAGTTTGATCCCTGAGAAACGGTTTAGCAGCATTTCCCATCGTAACAACAATCTCCAAAAACAAATTTTGCATATTTCTAAGTAAATTAAATTATAGGTGTATAAGTTTTCTAACGTGGCCCGGTGGCGCAACGGTAGCGCGTCTGACTCCAGATCAGAAGGTTGCGTGTTCAAATCACGTCCGGGTCAATATGTAACTTTTTAACTTTTACAGTTAAACTCTTTTTACTACCAAAAACTTAAAACAAGCAATTTCATTCTGTGGCAATAAATAAAATTAACTGATAGATGAGTTTAGACAATATGAATGATTTTATTTCTTTTTCCCACGCAATATTTCAAATTAAAAACAGTTTGATCCCTGAGACACGGTTTAGCAGCATTTCCCATCGTAACAAGAATCACCAAAAACAAATTTTATATATTTCTAAGTAATTTAAATTATAGGTGTATAAGTTTTCTAACGTGGCCCGTTGGCGCAACGACACCGCGTCTGACTCCAGATCAGAAGGTTGCGTGTTCAAATCACGTCTGGGTCAATATGTAACTTTTTAACTTTTACAGTTAAACTCTTTTTACTACCAAAAACTTAAAACAAGCAATTTCATTCTGTGGCAATAAATAAAATTAACTGATAGATGAGTTTAGACAATATGAATGATTTTATTTCTTTTTCCCACGTAATATTTTAATTTAAAAACAGTTTGATCCCTGAGAAACGGTTTAGCAGCATTTCCTATCGTAACAAGAATCTCCAAAAATAAATTTTATATATTTCTAAGTAAATTAAATTATAGGTGTATAAGTTTTCTAACGTGGCCCGGTGGCGCAACGGTAGCGCGTCTGACTCCAGATCAGAAGGTTGCGTGTTCAAATCACGTCCGGGTCAATGTGTTACTTTTTAACTTTTACAGTTAAACTCTTTTTACTACCAAAAACTTAAAACAAGCAATTTCATTCTGTGGCAATAAATAAAATTAACTGATAGATGAGTTTAGACAATATGAATGATTTTATTTCTTTTTCCCACGTAATATTTCAATTTAAAAACAGTTTGATCCCTGAGAAACGGTTTAGCAGCATTTGCTATCATAACAAGAATATCCAAAAATAAATTTTATATATTTCTCAGAAATTTAAATTATAGGTGTATAAGTTTTCTAACGTGGCCCGGTGGCGCAACGGTAGCGCGTCTGACTCCAGATCAGAAGGTTGCGTGTTCAAATCACGTCCGGGTCAATGTGTTACTTTTTAACTTTTACAGTTAAACTCTTTTTACTACCAAAAACTTAAAACAAGCAATTTCATTCTGTGGCAATAAATAAAATTAACTGATAGATGAGTTTAGACAATATGAATGATTTTATTTCTTTTTCCCACGTAATATTTCAATTTAAAAACAGTTTGATCCCTGAGAAACGGTTTAGCAGCATTTCCTATCGTAACAAGAATCTCCAAAAACAAATTTTACATATTTCTAAGTAATTTAAATTATAGGTGTATAAGTTTTCTAACGTGGCCCGGTGGCGCAACGGTAGCGCGTCTGACTCCAGACCAGAAGGTTGCGTGTTCAAATCACGTCCGGGTCAATATGTTACTTTTTAACTTTTACAGTTAAACTCTTTTTACTACCAAAAACTTAAAACAAGCAATTTAATTCTGAGGCAATAAATAAAATTAACTGATAGATGAGTTTAGACAATATGAATGATTTTATTTCTTTTTCCCACGTAATATTTCAATTTAAAAACAGTTTGATCCGTGAGAAACGGTTTAGCAGCATTTCCCATCGTAACAACAATATCCAAAAACAAATTTTGCATATTTCTAAGTAAATTAAATTATAGGTGTATAAGTTTTCTAACGTGGCCCGGTGGCGCAACGGTAGCGCGTCTTACTCCAGATCAGAAGGTTGCGTGTTCAAATCACGTCCGGGTCAATGTGTTACTTTTTAACTTTTACAGTTAAACTCTTTTTACTACCAAAAACTTAAAACAAGCAATTTCATTCTGTGGCAATAAATAAAATTAACTGATAGATGAGTTTAGACAATATGAATGATTTTATTTCTTTTTCCCACGTAATATTTCAATTTAAAAACTTTTTGATCCCTGAGAAACGGTTTAGCAGCATTTGCTATCATAACAAGAATATCCAAAAATAAATTTTATATATTTCTCAGAAATTTAAATTATAGGTGTATAAGTTTTCTAACGTGGCCCGGTGGCGCAACGGTAGCGCGTCTGACTCCAGATCAGAAGGTTGCGTGTTCAAATCACGTCCGGGTCAATGTGTTACTTTTTAACTTTTACAGTTAAACTCTTTTTACTACCAAAAACTTAAAACAAGCAATTTCATTCTGTGGCAATAAATAAAATTAACTGATAGATGAGTTTAGACAATATGAATGATTTTATTTCTTTTTCCCACGTAATATTTCAATTTAAAAACAGTTTGATCCCTGAGAAACGGTTTAGCAGCATTTCCTATCATAACAAGAATCTCCAAAAATAAATTTTACATATTTCTAAGAAATTTAAATTATAGATGTATAAGTTTTCTACCGTGGCCCGGTGGCGCAACGGTAGCGCGTCTGACTCCAGATCAGAAGGTTGCGTGTTCAAATCACGTCCGGGTCAATATGTTACTTTTTAACTTTTACAGTTAAACTCTTTTTACTACCAAAAACTTAAAACAAGCAATTTCATTCTGAGGCAATAAATAAAATTAACTGATAGATGAGTTTAGACAATATGAATGATTTTATTTCTTTTTCCCACGTAATATTTCAATTTAAAAACAGTTTGATCCCTGAGAAACGGTTTAGCAGCATTTCCTATCGGAGCAAGAATCTCCATAAACAAATTTTACATATTTCTAAGTAATTTAAATTATAGGTGTATAAGTTTTCTAACGTGGCCCGGTGGCGCAACGGTAGCGCGTCTGACTCCAGATCAGAAGGTTGCGTGTTCAAATCACGTCCGGGTCAATATGTTACTTTTTAACTTTTACAGTTAAACTCTTTATACTACCAAAAACTTAAAACAAGCAATTTCATTCTGAGGCAATAAATAAAATTAACTGATAGATGAGTTTAGACAATATGAATGATTTTATTTCTTTTTCCCACGTAATATTTCAATTTAAAAACAGTTTGATCCCTGAGAAACGGTTTAGCAGCATTTCCTATCGTAACAAGAATCTCCAAAAACAAATTTTACATATTTCTAAGTAATTTAAATTATAGGTGTATAAGTTTTCTAACGTGGCCCGGTGGCGCAACGGTAGCGCGTCTGACTCCAGATCAGAAGGTTGCGTGTTCAAATCACGTCCGGGTCAATGTGTTACTTTTTAACTTTTACAGTTAAACTCTTTTTACTACCCAAAACTTAAAACAAGCAATTTCATTCTGTGGCAATAAATAAAATTAACTAATAGATGAGTTTAGACAATATGAATGATTTTATTTCTTTTTCCCACGTAATATTTCAATTTAAAAACAGTTTGATCCCTGAGAAACGGTTTAGCAGCATTTCCTATCGTAACAAGAATCACCAAAAACAAATTTTATATATTTCCAAGTAATTTAAATTATCGGTGTATAAGTTTTCTAACGTGGCCCGGTGGCGCAACGGTAGCGCGTCTGACTCCAGATCAGAAGGTTGCGTGTTCAAATCACGTCCGGGTCAAGATGTTACTTTTTAACTTTTACAGTTAAACTCTTTATACTACCAAAAACTTAAAACAAGCAATTTCATTCTGAGGCAATAAATAAAATTAACTGATAGATGAGTTTAGACAATATGAATGATTTTATTTCTTTTTCCCACGTAATATTTCAATTTAAAAACAGTTTGATCCCTGAGAAACGGTTTAGCAGCATTTCCTATCGTAACAAGAATCTCCAAAAACAAATTTTACATATTTCTAAGTAATTTAAATTATAGGTGTATAAGTTTTCTAACGTGGCCCGGTGGCGCAACGGTAGCGCGTCTGACTCCAGATCAGAAGGTTGCGTGTTCAAATCACGTCCGGGTCAATGTGTTACTTTTTAACTTTTACAGTTAAACTCTTTTTACTACCCAAAACTTAAAACAAGCAATTTCATTCTGTGGCAATAAATAAAATTAACTAATAGATGAGTTTAGACAATATGAATGATTTTATTTCTTTTTCCCACGTAATATTTCAATTTAAAAACAGTTTGATCCCTGAGAAACGGTTTAGCAGCATTTCCTATCGTAACAAGAATCACCAAAAACAAATTTTATATATTTCCAAGTAATTTAAATTATCGGTGTATAAGTTTTCTAACGTGGCCCGGTGGCGCAACGGTAGCGCGTCTGACTCCAGATCAGAAGGTTGCGTGTTCAAATCACGTCCGGGTCAAGATGTTACTTTTTAACTTTTACAGTTAAACTCTTTTTACTACCAAAAACTTAAAACAAGCAATTTCATTCTGTGGCAATAAATAAAATAAACTCATAGATGAGTTTAGACAATATGAATGATTTTATTTCTTTTTTCCGCGTAATATTTCAATTTAAAAACAGTTTGATCCCTGAGAAACGGTTTAGCAGCATTTCCTATCGTAACAAGAATCTGCAAAAACAAATTTTACATATTTCTAAGTAATTTAAATTATAGGTGTATAAGTTTTCTAACGTGGCCCGGTGGCGCAACGGTAGCGCGTCTGACTCCAGATCAGAAGGTTGCGTGTTCAAATCACGCCCGGGTCAATGTGTTACTTTTTAACTTTTACAGTTAAACTCTTTTTACTACCAAAAACTTAAAACAAGCAATTTCATTCTGTGGCAATAAATAAAATTAACTAATAGATGAGTTTAGACATAATGAATGATTTTATTTCTTTTTCCCACGTAATATTTCAATTTAAAAACAGTTTGATCCCTGAGAAACGGTTTAGCAGCATTTCCTATCGTAACAAGATCGAATCTCCAAAAACAAATTTTATATATTTCTAAGTAATTTAAATTATAGGTGTATAAGTTTTCTAACGTGGCCCGGTGGCGCAACTTTAGCGCGTCTGACTCCAGATCAGAAGGTTGCGTGTTCAAATCACGCACGGGACAATGTGTTACTTTTTAACTTTTACAGTTAAACTCTTTTTACTAAAAAAAACTTAAAACAAGCAATTGCATTCTGTGGCAATAAATAAAATTAACTGATAGATGAGTTTAGACAATATGAATGATTTTATTTCTTTTTCCCACGTAATATTTCAATTTAAAAACAGTTTGATCCCTGAGAAACGGTTTAGCAGCATTTGCTATCATAACAAGAATATCCAAAAATAAATTTTATATATTTCTCAGAAATTTAAATTATAGGTGTATAAGTTTTCTAACGTGGCCCGGTGGCGCAACGGTAGCGCGTCTGACTCCAGATCAGAAGGTTGCGTGTTAAAATCACGTCCGGGTCAATGTGTTACTTTTTAACTTTTACAGTTAAACTCTTTTTACTACCAAAAACTTAAAACAAGCAATTTCATTCTGTGGCAATAAATAAAATTAACTGATAGATGAGTTTAGACAATATGAATGATTTTATTTCTTTTTCCCACGTAATATTTCAATTTTAAAACAGTTTGATCCCTGAGAAACGGTTTAGCAGCATTTCCTATCGTAACAAGAATCTCCAAAAACAAATTTTACATATTTCTAAGTAATTTAAATTATAGGTGTATAAGTTTTCTAACGTGGCCCGGTGGCGCAACGGTAGCGCGTCTGACTCCAGACCAGAAGGTTGCGTGTTCAAATCACGTCCGGGTCAATATGTTACTTTTTAACTTTTACAGTTAAACTCTTTTTACTACCAAAAACTTAAAACAAGCAATTTAATTCTGAGGCAATAAATAAAATTAACTGATAGATGAGTTTAGACAATATGAATGATTTTATTTCTTTTTCCCACGTAATACTTCAATTTAAAAACAGTTTGATCCGTGAGAAACGGTTTAGCAGCATTTCCCATCGTAACAACAATATCCAAAAACAAATTTTGCATATTTCTAAGTAAATTAAATTATAGGTGTATAAGTTTTCTAACGTGGCCCGGTGGCGCAACGGTAGCGCGTCTGACTCCAGATCAGAAGGTTGCGTGTTCAAATCACGTCCGGGTCAATGTGTTACTTTCTAACTTTTACAGTTAAACTCTTTTTACTACCAAAAACTTAAAACAAGCAATTTCATTCTGTGGCAATAAATAAAATTAACTGATAGATGAGTTTAGACAATATGAATGATTTTATTTCTTTTTCCCACGTAATATTTCAATTTAAAAACAGTTTGATCCCTGAGAAACGGTTTAGCAGCATTTGCTATCATAACAAGAATATCCAAAAACAAATTTTATATATTTCTCAGAAATTTAAATTATAGGTGTATAAGTTTTCTAACGTGGCCCGGTGGCGCAACGGTAGCGCGTCTGACTCCAGATCAGAAGGTTGCGTGTTCAAATCACGTCCGGGTCAATGTGTTACTTTTTAACTTTTACAGTTAAACTCTTTTTACTACCAAAAACTTAAAACAAGCAATTTCATTCTGTGGCAATAAATAAAATTAACTGATAGATGAGTTTAGACAATATGAATGATTTTATTTCTTTTTCCCACGTAATATTTCAATTTAAAAACAGTTTGATCCCTGAGAAACGGTTTAGCAGCATTTCCTATCATAACAAGAATCTCCAAAAATAAATTTTATATATTTCTAAGAAATTTAAATTATAGATGTATAAGTTTTCTACCGTGGCCCGGTGGCGCAACGGTAGCGCGTCTGACTCCAGATCAGAAGGTTGCGTGTTCAAATCACGTCCGGGTCAATGTGTTACTTTTTAACTTTTACAGTTAAACTCTTTTTACTACCAAAAACTTAAAACAAGCAATTTCATTCTGAGGCAATAAATAAAATTAACTGACAGATGAGTTTAGACAATATGAATGATTTTATTTCTTTTTCCCTCGTAATATTTCAATTTAAAAACAGTTTGATCCCTGAGAAACGGTTTAGCAGCATTTCCTATCGCAGCAAGAATCTCCATAAACAAATTTTACATATTTCTAAGTAATTTAAATTATAGGTGTATAAGTTTTCTAACGTGGCCCGGTGGCGCAACAGTAGCGCGTCTGACTCCAGATCAGAAGGTTGCGTGTTCAAATCACGTCCGGCTCAATATGTTACTTTTTAACTTTTACAGTTAAACTCTTTATACTACCAAAAACTTAAAACAAGCAATTTCATTCTGAGGCAATAAATAAAATTAACTGATAGATGAGTTTAGACAATATGAATGATTTTATTTCTTTTTCCCACGTAATATTTCAATTTAAAAACAGTTTGATCCCTGAGAAACGGTTTAGCAGCATTTCCTATCGTAACAAGAATCTCCAAAAACAAATTTTACATATTTCTAAGTAATTTAAATTATAGGTGTATAAGTTTTCTAACGTGGCCCGGTGGCGCAACGGTAGCGCGTCTGACTCCAGATCAGAAGGTTGCGTGTTCAAATCACGTCCGGGTCAATGTGTTACTTTTTAACTTTTACAGTTAAACTCTTTTTACTACCCAAAACTTAAAACAAGCAATTTCATTCTGTGGCAATAAATAAAATTAACTAATAGATGAGTTTAAGACAATATGAATGATTTTATTTCTTTTTCCCACGTAATATTTCAATTTAAAAACAGTTTGATCCCTGAGAAACGGTTTAGCAGCATTTCCTATCGTAACAAGAATCACCAAAAACAAATTTTATATATTTCTAAGTAATTTAAATTATCGGTGTATAAGTTTTCTAACGTGGCCCGGTGGCGCAACGGTAGCGCGTCTGACTCCAGATCAGAAGGTTGCGTGTTCAAATCACGTCCGGGTCAAGATGTTACTTTTTAACTTTTACAGTTAAACTCTTTTTACTACCAAAAACTTAAAAAAAGCAATTTCATTCTGTGGCAATAAATAAAATTAACTGATAGATGAGTTTAGACAATATGAATGATTTTATTTCTTTTTCCCACGTAATATTTCAATTTAAAAACAGTTTGATCCCTGAGAAACGGTTTAGCAGCATTTCCCATCGTAACAACAATCTCCAAAAACAAATTTTGCATATTTCTAAGTAAATTAAATTATAGGTGTATAAGTTTTCTAACGTGGCCCGGTGGCGCAACGGTAGCGCGTCTGACTCCAGATCAGAAGGTTGCGTGTTCAAATCACGTCCGGGTCAATATGTTACTTTTTAACTTTTACAGTTAAACTCTTTTTACTACCAAAAACTTAAAACAAGCAATTTCATTCTGAGGCAATAAATAAAATTAACTGATAGATGAGTTCAGACAATATGAATGATTTTATTTCTTTTTCCCACGTAATATTTCAATTTAAAAACAGTTTGATCCCTGAGAAACTGTTTAGCAGCATTTCCATCGTAACAACAATCTCCAAAAACAAATTTTACATATTTCTAAGTAAATTAAATTATAGGTGTATAAGTTTTCTTACGTGACCCGGTGGCGCAACGGTAGCGCGTCTGACTCCAGATCAGAAGGTTGCGTGTTCAAATCACGCCGGGGTCAATGTGTTACTTTTTAACTTTTACAGTTAAACTCTTTTTACTACCAGAAACTTAAAACAAGCAATTTCATTCTGTGGCAATAAATAAAATTAACTAATAGATGAGTTTAGACATAATGAATGATTTTATTTCTTTTTTCCGCGTAATATTTCAATTTAAAAACAGTTTGATCCCTGAGAAACGGTTTAGCAGCATTTCCTATCGTAACAAGAATCTGCAAAAACAAATTTTACATATTTCTAAGTAATTTAAATTATAGGTGTATAAGTTTTCTAACGTGGCCCGGTGGCGCAACGGTAGCGCGTCTGACTCCAGATCAGAAGGTTGCGTGTTCAAATCACGCCCGGGTCAATGTGTTACTTTTTTACTTTTACAGTTAAACTCTTTTTACTACCAAAAACTTAAAACAAGCAATTTCATTCTGTGGCAATAAATAAAATTAACTAATAGATGAGTTTAGACATAATGAATGATTTTATTTCTTTTTCCCACGTAATATTTCAATTTAAAAACAGTTTGATCCCTGAGAAACGGTTTAGCAGCATTTCCTA
Source organism: Parasteatoda tepidariorum (assembly GCF_982258835.1). Lineage (NCBI taxonomy): Eukaryota > Metazoa > Arthropoda > Arachnida > Araneae > Theridiidae > Parasteatoda > Parasteatoda tepidariorum. Next base: position 21,602,363 of record NC_141764.1, on the reverse strand, counting down.
TCGTAACAAGATCGAATCTCCAAAAACAAATTTTATATATTTCTAAGTAATTTAAATTATAGGTGTATAAGTTTTCTAACGTGGCCCGGTGGCGCAACTTTAGCGCGTCTGACTCCAGATCAGAAGGTTGCGTGTTCAAATCACGCACGGGACAATGTGTTACTTTTTAACTTTTACAGTTAAACTCTTTTTACTAAAAAAAACTTAAAACAAGCAATTTCATTCTGTGGCAATAAATAAAATTAACTGATAGATGAGTTTAGACAATATGAATGATTTTATTTCTTTTTCCCACGTAATATTTCAATTTAAAAACAGTTTGATCCCTGAGAAACGGTTTAGCAGCATTTGCTATCATAACAAGAATATCCAAAAATAAATTTTATATATTTCTCAGAAATTTAAATTATAGGTGTATAAGTTTTCTAACGTGGCCCGGTGGCGCAACGGTAGCGCGTCTGACTCCAGATCAGAAGGTTGCGTGTTCAAATCACGTCCGGGTCAATGTGTTACTTTTTAACTTTTACAGTTAAACTCTTTTTACTACCAAAAACTTAAAACAAGCAATTTCATTCTGTGGCAATAAATAAAATTAACTGATAGATGAGTTTAGACAATATGAATGATTTTATTTCTTTTTCCCACGTAATATTTCAATTTAAAAACAGTTTGATCCCTGAGAAACGGTTTAGCAGCATTTCCTATCATAACAAGAATCTCCAAAAATAAATTTTATATATTTCTGAGAAATTTAAATTATAGATGTATAAGTTTTCTACCGTGGCCCGGTGGCGCAACGGTAGCGCGTCTGACTCCAGATCAGAAGGTTGCGTGTTCAAATCACGTCCGGGTCAATGTGTTACTTTTTAACTTTTACAGTTAAACTCTTTTTACTACCAAAAACTTAAAACAAGCAATTTCATTCTGAGGCAATAAATAAAATTAACTGATAGATGAGTTTAGACAATATGAATGATTTTATTTCTTTTTCCCACGTAATATTTCAATTTAAAAACAGTTTGATCCCTGAGAAACGGTTTAGCAGCATTTCCTATCGGAGCAAGAATCTCCATAAACAAATTTTACATATTTCTAAGTAATTTAAATTATAGGTGTATAAGTTTTCTAACGTGGCCCGGTGGCGCAACGGTAGTGCGTCTGACTCCAGATCAGAAGGTTGCGTGTTCAAATCACGTCCGGGTCAATATGTTACTTTTTAACTTTTACAGTTAAACTCTTTATACTACCAAAAACTTAAAACAAGCAATTTCATTCTGAGGCAATAAATAAAATTAACTGATAGATGAGTTTAGACAATATGAATGATTTTATTTCTTTTTCCCACGTAATATTTCAATTTAAAAACAGTTTGATCCCTGAGAAACGGTTTAGCAGCATTTCCTATCGTAACAAGAATCTCCAAAAACAAATTTTACATATTTCTAAGTAATTTAAATTATAGGTGTATAAGTTTTCTAACGTGGCCCGGTGGCGCAACGGTAGCGCGTCTGACTAAAGATCAGAAGGTTGCGTGTTCAAATCACGTCCGGGTCAATGTGTTACTTTTTAACTTTTACAGTTAAACTCTTTTTACTACCAAAAACTTAAAACAAGCAATTTCATTCTGTGGCAATAAATAAAATTAACTGATAGATGAGTTTAGACAATATGAATGATTTTATTTCTTTTTCCCACGTAATATTTCAATTTAAAAACAGTTTGATCCCTGAGAAACGGTTTAGCAGCATTTCCTATCATAACAAGAATCTCCAAAAATAAATTTTATATATTTCTGAGAAATTTAAATTATAGATGTATAAGTTTTCTACCGTGGCCCGGTGGCGCAACGGTAGCGCGTCTGACTCCAGATCAGAAGGTTGCGTGTTCAAATCACGTCCGGGTCAATGTGTTACTTTTTAACTTTTACAGTTAAACTCTTTTTACTACCAAAAACTTAAAACAAGCAATTTCATTCTGAGGCAATAAATAAAATTAACTGATAGATGAGTTTAGACAATATGAATGATTTTATTTCTTTTTCCCACGTAATATTTCAATTTAAAAACAGTTTGATCCCTGAGAAACGGTTTAGCAGCATTTCCTATCGGAGCAAGAATCTCCATAAACAAATTTTACATATTTCTAAGTAATTTAAATTATAGGTGTATAAGTTTTCTAACGTGGCCCGGTGGCGCAACGGTAGTGCGTCTGACTCCAGATCAGAAGGTTGCGTGTTCAAATCACGTCCGGGTCAATATGTTACTTTTTAACTTTTACAGTTAAACTCTTTATACTACCAAAAACTTAAAACAAGCAATTTCATTCTGTGGCAATAAATAAAATTAACTGATAGATGAGTTCAGACAATATGAATGATTTTATTTCTTTTTCCCACGTAATATTTCAATTTAAAAACAGTTTGATCCCTGAGAAACTGTTTAGCAGCATTTCCCATCGTAACAACAATTTCCAAAAACAAATTTTACATATTTCTAAGTAAATTAAATTATAGGTGTATAAGTTTTCTTACGTGGCCCGGTGGCGCAACGGTAGCGCGTCTGACTCCAGATCAGAAGGTTGCGTGTTCAAATCACGTCCGGGTCAATATGTTACTTTTTAACTTTTACAGTTAAACTCTTTTTACTACCAAAAACTTAAAACAAGCAATTTCATTCTGTGGCAATAAATAAAATTAACTCATAGATGAGTTTAGACAATATGAATGATTTTATTTCTTTTTTCCGCGTAATATTTCAATTTAAAAACAGTTTGATCCCTGAGAAACGGTTTAGCAGCATTTCCTATCGTAACAAGAATCTGCAAAAACAAATTTTACATATTTCTAAGTAATTTAAATTATAGGTGTATAAGTTTTCTAACGTGGCCCGGTGGCGCAACGGTAGCGCGTCTGACTCCAGATCAGAAGGTTGCGTGTTCAAATCACGCCCGGGTCAATGTGTTACTTTTTAACTTTTACAGTTAAACTCTTTTTACTACCAAAAACTTAAAACAAGCAATTTCATTCTGTGGCAATAAATAAAATTAACTAATAGATGAGTTTAGACATAATGAATGATTTTATTTCTTTTTCCCACGTAATATTTCAATTTAAAAACAGTTTGATCCCTGAGAAACGGTTTAGCAGCATTTCCTATCGTAACAAGATCGAATCTCCAAAAACAAATTTTATATATTTCTAAGTAATTTAAATTATAGGTGTATAAGTTTTCTAACGTGGCCCGGTGGCGCAACTTTAGCGCGTCTGACTCCAGATCAGAAGGTTGCGTGTTCAAATCACGTCCGGGTCAAGATGTTACTTTTTAACTTTTACAGTTAAACTCTTTTTACTACCAAAAACTTAAAACAAGCAATTTCATTCTGTGGCAATAAATAAAATTAACTGATAGATGAGTTTAGACAATATGAATGATTTTATTTCTTTTTCCCAAGTAATATTTCAATTTAAAAACAGTTTGATCCCTGAGAAACGGTTTAGCAGCATTTCCCATCGTAACAACAATCTCCAAAAACAAATTTTACATATTTCTAAGTAAATTAAATTATAGGTGTATAAGTTTTCTAACGTGGCCCGGTGGCGCAACGGTAGCGCGTTTGACTCCAGATCAGAAGATTGCGTGTTCAAATCACGTCCGGGTCAATGTGTTACTCTTTAACTTTTACAGTTAAACTCTTTTTACTACTAAAAACTTAAAACAAGCAATTTCATTCTGTGGCAATAAATAAAATTAACTAATAGATGAGTTTAGACAATATGAATGATTTTATTTCTTTTTCCCACGTAATATTTCAATTTAAAAACAGTTTGATCCCTGAGAAACGGTTTAGCAGCATTTCCCATCGTATCAAGAATCTCCAAAAACAAATTTTACATATTTCTAAGTAATTTAAATTATAGGTGTATAAGTTTTCTAACGTGGCCCGGTGGCGCAACGGCAGCGCGTGTGACTCCAGATAAAAGGTTGCGTCTTCAAATCACGTCCGGGTCAAGGTGTTACTTTTTAACTTTTACAGTTAAACTCTTTTTACTACCAAATACTTAAAACAAGCAATTTCATTCTGTGGCAATAAATAAAATTAACTGATAGATGAGTTTAGACAATATGAATGATTTTATTTCTTTTTCCCACGTAATATTTCAATTTAAAAACAGTTTGATCCCTGAGAAACTTTTTAGCAGCATTTCCCATCGTAACAACAATCTCCAAAAACAAATTTTACATATTTCTAAGTAAATTAAATTATAGGTGTATAAGTTTTCTAACGTGGCCCGGTGGCGCAACGGTAGCGCGTCTGACTCCAGATCAGAAGGTTGCGTGTTCAAATCACGTCCGGGTCAATGTGTTACTCTTTAACTTTTACAGTTAAACTCTTTTTACTACTAAAAACTTAAAACAAGCAATTTCATTCTGTGGCAATAAATAAAATTAACTAATAGATGAGTTTAGACAATATGAATGATTTTATTTCTTTTTCCCACGTAATATTTCAATTTAAAAACAGTTTGATCCCTGAGAAACTGTTTAGCAGCATTTCCCATCGTAACAACAATCTCCAAAAACAAATTTTACATATTTCTAAGTAAATTAAATTATAGGTGTATAAGTTTTCTAACGTGGCCCGGTGGAGCAACGGTAGCGCGTCTGACTCCAGATCAGAAGGTTGCGTGTTCAAATCACGTCCGGGTCAATATGATACTTTTTAACTTTTACAGTTAAACTCTTTTTACTACCAAAAACTTAAAACAAGCAATTTCATTCTGTGGCAATAAATAAAATTAACTGATAGATGAGTTTAGACAATAAGAATGATTTTATTTCTTTTTTCCACGTAATATTTCAATTTAAAAACAGTTTGATCCCTGAGAAACTGTTTAGCAGCATTTCCCATCGTAACAAGAATCTCCAAAAACAAATTTTACATATTTCTAAGTAAATTTAATTATAGGTGTATAAGTTTTCTAACGTGACCCGGTGGCGCAACGGTAGCACGTCTGACTCCAGATCAGAAGGTTGCGTGTTCAAATCACGTCCGGGTCAACGTGTTACTCTTTAACTTTTACAGTTAAACTCTTTTTACTACTAAAAACTTAAAACAAGCAATTTCATTCTGTGGCAATAAATAAAATTAACTAATAGATGAGTTTAGACAATATGAATGATTTTATTTCTTTTTCCCACGTAATATTTCAATTTAAAAACAGTTTGATCCCTGAGAAACTGTTTAGCAGCATTTCCCATCGTAACAACAATCTCCAAAAACAAATTTTACATATTTCTAAGAAAATTAAATTATAGGTGTATAAGTTTTCTAACGTGGCCCGGTGGCGCAACGGTAGCGCGTCTGACTCCAGATCAGAAGGTTGCGTGTTCAAATCACGTCCGGGTCAATGTGTTACTTTTTAACTTTTACAGTTAAACTCTTTTTACCACCAAAAACTTAAAACAAGCAATTTCATTTTGTGGCAATAAATAAAATTAACTGATAGATGAGTTTAGACCAGTGTTTCCCAACGTGGGGCAAATGCCCCACTGGGGGGCAATTTGATTGTTAAGGGGGGCAATTCGAAAATGAACTCGACAAGAGTTTAACCCTTTTGCTCCGGGCCATTTAAATGCAATGCTAGACTTGGGGGCCAAAATTGAAAGAAAAAAGCAAATTCTAAAATAATTGCGGCCAATAAATATTATGTGACTTAGCGATTTTTTAAGCGACAAACCTGAAATGAAGTATCTGTTAACAATCGATGGTAAAGCATTTGTGAGTTATTTAGCCGATATCTTTGAAAAACTAAATATATTAAATAAGCAACTTCAAGCAACAAATGAAACTCTTGCTGATGCAAAAGCGAAGATATTTGATTTCATTACTCTTATTGAGTTATGTCAGAAATATATAAACAAACAAAATGATACCTCTGTACTTGTTATTGTCGATCATCTGAACATTCCATCGACTGATTTACAAGAAAGATTTTCTGATTTAAAACAAATTGATTTTCCAGCACGGATGATACAGTCAATGTTAGTGAATTTGTTTGATATATAAAATATGCAGTGTCAAGAAGAACTCGCAGAAATGCAAAATTATGAGTCAGTTAAAACTTTAATAAAAGGAGTGATTTGTGAAGGAGAGGTTTTGTGAGGAAACAGAAATCAAATACCCAAATTCAACCAAATGTGCACGAAAACTATTGTTACAGTTTCCATCTTCATATTTAACTGAATGCGGATTTAGTTTTGTAAATGATTTACTGATAAAAAAAAATAAAAAAAAGGAAATCGCCTGGATGTAATACAACGGGGAGACCTTCGTAACAAAAATCTCCAAAAACAAATTTTATATATTTCTAAGTAATTTAAATTATAGGTGTATAAGTTTTCTAACGTGGCCCGGTGGCGCAACGGTAGCGCGTCTGACTCCAGATCAGAAGGTTGCGTGTTCAAATCACGTCCGGGTCAAGATGCTACTTTTTAACGTTTACAGTTAAACTCTTTTTACTACCAAAAACTTAAAACAAGCAATTTCATTCTGTTTCAATAAATAAAATTAACTGATAGATGAGTTTAGACAATATGAATGATTTTATTTCTATTTCCCACGTAATATTTCAATTTAAAAACAGTTTGATCCCTGAGAAACGGTTTAGCAGCATTTCCCATCGTAACAACAATCTCAAAAAACAAATTTTACATATTTCTAAGTAAATTAAATTATATGTGTATAAGTTTTCTAACGCGGCCCGGTGGCGCAACGGTAGCGCGTCTGACTCCAGATCAGAAGGTTGCGTGTTCAAATCACGTCCGGGTCAATGTGTTACTTTGTAACTTTTACAGTTAAACTCTTTTTGCTACCAAAAACTTAAAAGAAGCAATTTCGTTCTGTGGCAATAAATAAAATTAACTGATAGATGAGTTTAGACAATATGAATAATTTTATTTCTTTTTCCCACGTAATATTTCAATTTAAAAACAGTTTGATCCCTGAGAAACGGTTTAGCAGCATTTCCCATCGTATCAAGAATCTCCAAAAACAAATTTTACATATTTCTAAGTAATTTAAATTATAGGTGTATAAGTTTTCTAACGTGGCCCGGTGGCGCAACGGCAGCGCGTGTGACTCCAGATAAAAGGTTGCGTCTTCAAATCACGTCCGGGTCAAGGTGTTACTTTTTAACTTTTACAGTTAAACTCTTTTTACTACCAAAAACTTAAAACAAGCAGTTTCATTCTGTGGCAATAAATAAAATTAACTGATAGATGAGTTTAGACAATATGAATGATTTTATTTCTTTTTCCCACGTAATATTTCAATTTAAAAACAGTTTGATCCCTGAGAAACGGTTTAGCAGCATTTCCCATCGTATCAAGAATCTTCAAAAACAAATTTTACATATTTCTAAGTAATTTAAATTATAGGTGTATAAGTTTTCTAACGTGGCCCGGTGGCGCAACGGCAGCGCGTGTGACTCCAGATAAAAGGTTGCGTCTTCAAATCACGTCCGGGTCAAGGTGTTACTTTTTAACTTTTACAGTTAAACTCTTTTTACTACCAAAAACTTAAAACAAGCAGTTTCATTCTGTGGCAATAAATAAAATTAACTGATAGATGAGTTTAGACAATATGAATGATTTTATTTCTTTTTCCCACGTAATATTTCAATTTAAAAACAGTTTGATCCCTGAGAAACGGTTTAGCAGCATTTCCCATCGTATCAAGAATCTTCAAAAACAAATTTTACATATTTCTAAGTAATTTAAATTATAGGTGTATAAGTTTTCTAACGTGGCCCGGTGGCGCAACGGCAGCGCGTGTGACTCCAGATAAAAGGTTGCGTCTTCAAATCACGTCCGGGTCAAGGTGTTACTTTTTAACTTTTACAGTTAAACTCTTTTTACTACCAAAAACTTAAAACAAGCAATTTCATTCTGTGGCAATAAATAAAATTAACTGATAGATGAGTTTAGACAATATGAATGATTTTATTTCTTTTTCCCACGTAATATTTCAATTTAAAAACAGTTTGATCCCTGAGAAACTGTTTAGCAGCATTTCCCATCGTAACAACAATCTCCAAAAACAAATTTTACATATTTCTAAGTAAATTAAATTATAGGTGTATAAGTTTTCTAACGTGGCCCGGTGGCGCAACGGTAGCGCGTCTGACTCCAGATCAGAAGGTTGCGTGTTCAAATCACGTCCGGGTCAATGTGTTACTCTTTAACTTTTACAGTTAAACTCTTTTTACTACTAAAAACTTAAAACAAGCAATTTCATTCTGTGGCAATAAATAAAATTAACTAATAGATGAGTTTAGACAATATGAATGATTTTATTTCTTTTTCCCACGTAATATTTCAATTTAAAAACAGTTTGATCCCTGAGAAACTGTTTAGCAGCATTTCCCATCGTAACAACAATCTCCAAAAACAAATTTTACATATTTCTAAGTAAATTAAATTATAGGTGTATAAGTTTTCTAACGTGGCCCGGTGGAGCAACGGTAGCGCGTCTGACTCCAGATCAGAAGGTTGCGTGTTCAAATCACGTCCGGGTCAATATGTTACTTTTTAACTTTTACAGTTAAACTCTTTTTACTACCAAAAACTTAAAACAAGCAATTTCATTCTGTGGCAATAAATAAAATTAACTGATAGATGAGTTTAGACAATAAGAATGATTTTATTTCTTTTTTCCACGTAATATTTCAATTTAAAAACAGTTTGATCCCTGAGAAACTGTTTAGCAGCATTTCCCATCGTAACAAGAATCTCCATAACAAATTTTACATATTTCTAAGTAAATTTAATTATAGGTGTATAAGTTTTCTAACGTGACCCGGTGGCGCAACGGTAGCACGTCTGACTCCAGATCAGAAGGTTGCGTGTTCAAATCACGTCCGGGTCAACGTGTTACTCTTTAACTTTTACAGTTAAACTCTTTTTACTACTAAAAACTTAAAACAAGCAATTTCATTCTGTGGCAATAAATAAAATTAACTAATAGATGAGTTTAGACAATATGAATGATTTTATTTCTTTTTCCCACGTAATATTTCAATTTAAAAACAGTTTGATCCCTGAGAAACTGTTTAGCAGCATTTCCCATCGTAACAACAATCTCCAAAAACAAATTTTACATATTTCTAAGAAAATTAAATTATAGGTGTATAAGTTTTCTAACGTGGCCCGGTGGCGCAACGGTAGCGCGTCTGACTCCAGATCAGAAGGTTGCGTGTTCAAATCACGTCCGGGTCAATGTGTTACTTTTTAACTTTTACAGTTAAACTCTTTTTACCACCAAAAACTTAAAACAAGCAATTTCATTTTGTGGCAATAAATAAAATTAACTGATAGATGAGTTTAGACCAGTGTTTCCCAACGTGGGGCAAATGCCCCACTGGGGGGCAATTTGATTGTTAAGGGGGGCAATTCGAAAATGAACTCGACAAGAGTTTAACCCTTTTGCTCCGGGCCATTTAAATGCAATGCTAGACTTGGGGGCCAAAATTGAAAGAAAAAAGCAAATTCTAAAATAATTGCGGCCAATAAATATTATGTGACTTAGCGATTTTTTAAGCGACAAACCTGAAATGAAGTATCTGTTAACAATCGATGGTAAAGCATTTGTGAGTTATTTAGCCGATATCTTTGAAAAACTAAATATATTAAATAAGCAACTTCAAGCAACAAATGAAACTCTTGCTGATGCAAAAGCGAAGATATTTGATTTCATTACTCTTATTGAGTTATGTCAGAAATATATAAACAAACAAAATGATACCTCTGTACTTGTTATTGTCGATCATCTGAACATTCCATCGACTGATTTACAAGAAAGATTTTCTGATTTAAAACAAATTGATTTTCCAGCACGGATGATACAGTCAATGTTAGTGAATTTGTTTGATATATAAAATATGCAGTGTCAAGAAGAACTCGCAGAAATGCAAAATTATGAGTCAGTTAAAACTTTAATAAAAGGAGTGATTTGTGAAGGAGAGGTTTTGTGAGGAAACAGAAATCAAATACCCAAATTCAACCAAATGTGCACGAAAACTATTGTTACAGTTTCCATCTTCATATTTAACTGAATGCGGATTTAGTTTTGTAAATGATTTACTGATAAAAAAAAATAAAAAAAAGGAAATCGCCTGGATGTAATACAACGGGGAGACCTTCGTAACAAGAATCTCCAAAAACAAATTTTATATATTTCTAAGTAATTTAAATTATAGGTGTATAAGTTTTCTAACGTGGCCCGGTGGCGCAACGGTAGCGCGTCTGACTCCAGATCAGAAGGTTGCGTGTTCAAATCACGTCCGGGTCAAGATGCTACTTTTTAACGTTTACAGTTAAACTCTTTTTACTACCAAAAACTTAAAACAAGCAATTTCATTCTGTTTCAATAAATAAAATTAACTGATAGATGAGTTTAGACAATATGAATGATTTTATTTCTATTTCCCACGTAATATTTCAATTTAAAAACAGTTTGATCCCTGAGAAACGGTTTAGCAGCATTTCCCATCGTAACAACAATCTCAAAAAACAAATTTTACATATTTCTAAGTAAATTAAATTATATGTGTATAAGTTTTCTAACGCGGCCCGGTGGCGCAACGGTAGCGCGTCTGACTCCAGATCAGAAGGTTGCGTGTTCAAATCACGTCCGGGTCAATGTGTTACTTTGTAACTTTTACAGTTAAACTCTTTTTGCTACCAAAAACTTAAAAGAAGCAATTTCGTTCTGTTGCAATAAATAAAATTAACTAATAGATGAGTTTAGACAATATGAATGATTTTATGTCTTTTTCCCACGTAATATTTCAATTTAAAAACAGTTTGATCCCTGAGAAACGGTTTAGCAGCATTTCCTTTCGTAACAAGAATCTCCAAAAACAAATTTTATATATTTCTAAGTAATTTAAATTATAGGAGTATAAGTTTTCTAACGTGGCCGGCCCGGTGGCGCAACGGTAGCGCGTCTGACTCCAGATCAGAAGGTTGCGTGTTCAAATCACGTCCGGGTCAAGATGCTACTTTTTAACTTTTACAGTTAAACTCTTTTTACTACCAAAAACTTAAAACAAGCAGTTTCATTCTGTGGCAATAAATAAAATTAACTGATAGATGAGTTTAGACAATATGAATGATTTTATTTCTTTTTCCCACGCAATATTTCAATTCAAAAACAGTTTGATCCCTGAGAAACGGTTTAGCAGCATTTCCAATCGTAACAAGAATCTCCAAAAACAAATTTTATATATTTCTAAGTAATTTAAATTATAGGTGTATAAGTTTTCTAACGTGTCCCGGCGGCGCAACGGTAGCGCGTCTGACTCCAGATCAGAAGGTTGCGTGTTCAAATCACGTCCGGGTCAAGATGCTACTTTTTAACTTTTACAGTTAAACTCTTTTTACTACCAAAAACTTAAAACAAGCAATTTCATTCTGTTGCAATAAATAAAATTAACTGATAAATGAGTTTAGACAATATGAATGATTTTATTTCTTTTTCCCACGTAATATTTCAATTTAAAAACAGTTTGATCCCTGAGAAACGGTTTAGCAGCATTTCCCATCGTAACAACAATCTCCGAAAACAAATTTTACATATTTCTAAGTAAATTAAATTATAGGTGTATAAGTTTTCTAACGTGGCCCGGTGGCGCAACTGTAGCGCGTCTGACTCCAGATCAGAAGGTTGCGTGTTCAAATCACGTCCGGGTCAATGTGTTACTTTGTAACATTTACAGTTAAACTCTTTTTTCTACCAAAAACTTAAAACAAGCAATTTCATTCTGTTGCAATAAATAAAATTAACTAATAGATGAGTTTAGACAATATGAATGATTTTATTTCTTTTTCCCACGTAATATTTCTATTTACAAACAGTTTGATCCCTGAGAAACGGTTTAGCAGCATTTCCTATCGTAACAAGATGGAATCTCCAAAAACAAATTTTATATATATCTAAATAATTTAAATTATAGGTGTATAAGTTTTCTAACGTGGCCCGGTGGCGCAACGGTAGCGCGTCTGACTCCAGATCAGAAGGTTGCGTGTTCAAATCACGTCCGGGTCAAGATGTTACTTTTTAACTTTTACAGTTAAACTCTTTTTACTACGAAAAACTTAAAACAAGCAATTTCATTCTGTGGCAATAAATAAAATTAACTGATAGATGAGTTTAGACAATATGAATGATTTTATTTCTTTTTCCCACGTAATATTTCAATTTAAAAACAGTTTGATCCCTGAGAAACGGTTTAGCAGCATTTCCTATCGTAACAAGAATCTCCAAAAACAAATTTTATATATTTCTAAGTAACTTAAATTATAGGTGTATAAGTTTACTAACGTGGAACGGTGGCGCAACGGTAGCGCGTCTGACTCCAGATCAGAAGGTTGCGTGTTCAAATCACGTCCGGGTCAAGATGCTACTTTTTAACTTTTACAGTTAAACTCTTTTTACTACCAAAAACTTAAAACAAGCAATTTCATTCTGTTTCAATAAATAAAATTAACTGATAGATGAGTTTAGACAATATGAATGATTTTATTTCTTTTTCCCACGTAATATTTCAATTTAAAAACAGTTTGATCCCTGAGAAACGGTTTAGCAGCATTTCCCATCGTAACAACAATCTCCAAAAACAAATTTTACATATTTCTAAGTAAATTAAATTATAGTTGTATAAGTTTTCTAACGTGGCCCGGTGGCGCAACGGTAGCGCGTCTGACTCCAGATAAGAAGGTTGCGTGTTCAAATCACGTCCGGGTCAATGTGTTACTTTGTAACTTTTACAGTTAAACTCTTTTTACTACCAAAAACTTTAAAGAAGCAATTTCATTCTGTTGCAATAAATAAAATTAACTAATAGATGAGTTTAGACAATATGAATGATTTCATGTCTTTTTCCCACGTAATATTTCAATTTAAAAAAAGTTTGATCCCTGAGAAACGGTTTAGCAGCATTTCCTTTCGTAACAAGAATCTCCAAAAACAAATTTTATATATTTCTAAGTAATTTAAATTATAGGTGTATAAGTTTTCTACCGTGGCCCTGTGGCGCAACGGTAGCGCGTCTGACTGCAGATCAGAAGGTTGCGTGTTCAAATCACGTCCGGGTCAAGATGTTACTTTTTAACTTTTACAGTTAAACTCTTTTTACCCCAAAAAACTTAAAACAAGCAATTTCATTCTGTGGCAATAAATAAAATTAACTGATAGATGAGTTTTGACAATATGAATGATTTTATTTCTTTTTCCCACGTAAGATTTCAATTTAAAAACAGTTTGATCCCTGAGAAACGGTTTAGCAGCAGTTCCCATCGTAACAACAATCTCCAAAAACAAATGTTACATATTTCTAAGTAAATTAAATTATAGGTGTATAAGTTTTCTAACGTGGCCCGGTGGCGCAACGGTAGCGCGTCTGACTCCAGATCAGAAGGTTGCGTGTTCAAATCACGTCCGGGTCAAGATGTTTCTTTTTAACTTTTACAGTTAAACTCTTTTTACAACCAAAAACTTAAAACAAGCAATTTCATTCTGTGGCAATAAATAAAATTAACTGATAGATGATTTTAGACAATATGAATGATTTTATTTCTTTTTCCCACGTAATATTTCAATTTAAAAACAGTTTGATCCCTGAGAAACGGTTTAGCAGCATTTCCTATCGTAACAAGAATCTCCAAAAACAAATTTTATATATTTCTAAGTAATTTAAATTATAGGTGTGTAAGTTTTCTAACGTGAACCGGTGGCGCAACGGTAGCGCGTCTGACTCCAGATCAGAAGGTTGCGTGTTCAAATCACGTCCGGGTCAAGATGTTATTTTTTAACTTTTACAGTTAAACTCTTTTTACCACCAAAAACTTAAAACAAGCAATTTCATTCTGTGGCAATAAATAAAATTAACTGATAGATGAGTTTTGACAATATGAATGATTTTATTTCTTTTTCCCACGTAAGATTTCAATTTAAAAACAGTTTGATCCCTGATAAACGGTTTAGCAGCATTTCCTATCGTAACAAGAATCTCCAAAAACAAATTTTATATATTTCTAAGTAATTTAAACTATAGGTGTATAAGTTTTCTAACGTCGCCCGGTGGCGCAACGGTAGCGCGTCTGACTCCAGATCAGAAGGTTGCGTGTTCAAATCACGTCCGGTTCAATATGGTAGTTTTTAACTTTTACAGTTAAACTCTTTTTACTACTAAAAACTTAAAACAAGCAATTTCATTCTGTGGCAATAAATAAAATTAACTAATAGATGAGTTTAGACAATATGAATGATTTTATTTCTTTTTCCCACGTAATATTTCAATTTAAAAACAGTTTGATCCCTGAGAAACGGTTTAGCAGCATTTCCTATCGTAACAAGAATCTCCAAAAATAAATTTTATATATTTCTAAGTAACTTAAATTATAGGTGTATGAGTTTTCTAACGTGGCCCGGTGGCACAACGGTAGCGCGTCTGACTCCAGATCGGAAGGTTGCTTGTTCAAATCATGTCCGGGTCAAAAATTTTACTTTTTGACTTTTACAGTTAAACTGGTTTTACTGCCAAAAACTTAAGACAAGCAATTTCATTCTGTGGCAATAAATAAAATTAACTGATAGATGAGTTTAGACAATATGAATGATTTTATTTCTTTTTCCACGTAATATTTCAATTTAAAAACAGTTTGATCCCTGAGAAACGGTTCAGCAGCATTTCCTATCGTAACAAGAATCTCCAAAAACAAATTTTACATATTTCTAAGTAATTTAAATTATAGGTGTATAAGTTTTTTAACGTGGCCCGGTGGCGCACGGTAGCGCGTCTGACTCCAGATCAGAAGGTTGCGTGTTCAAATCACGTCCGGGTCAAGATGTTACTTTTTATCTTTTACAGTTAAACTCTTTTTACCACCAAAAACTTAAAACAAGCAATTTCATTCTGTGGCAATAAATAAAATTAACTGATAGATGAGTTTTGACAATATGAATGATTTTATTTCTTTTTCCCACGTAAGATTTCAATTTAAAAACAGTTTGATCCCTGAGAAACGGTTTAGCAGCATTTCCTATCGTAACAAGAATCTCCAAAAACAAATTTTATATATTTCTAAGTAATTTAAACTATAGGTGTATAAGTTTTCTAACGTCGCCCGGTGGCGCAACGGTAGCGCGTCTGACTCCAGATCAGAAGGTTGCGTGTTCAAATCACGTCCGGTTCAATATGGTAGTTTTTAACTTTTACAGTTAAACTCTTTTTACTACTAAAAACTTAAAACAAGCAATTTCATTCTGTGGCAATAAATAAAATTAACTAATAGATGAGTTTAGACAATATGAATGATTTTATTTCTTTTTCCCACGTAATATTTCAATTTAAAAACAGTTTGATCCCTGATAAACGGTTTAGCAGCATTTCCTATCGTAACAACAATCTCCAAAAACAAATGTTACATATTTCTAAGTAAATTAAATTATAGGTGTATAAGTTTTCTAACGTGGCCCGGTGGCGCAACGGTAGCGCGTCTGACTCCAGATCAGAAGGTTGCGTGTTCAAATCACGTCCGGGTCAAGATGTTTCTTTTTAACTTTTACAGTTAAACTCTTTTTACCACCAAAAACTTAAAACAAGCAATTTCATTCTGTGGCAATAAATAAAATTAACTAATAGATGAGTTTAGACAATATGAATGATTTTATTTCTTTTTCCCACGTAATATTTCAATTTAAAAACAGTTTGATCCCTGAGAAACGGTTCAGCAGCATTTCCTATCGTAACAAGAATCTCCAAAAAGAAATTTTACATATTTCTAAGTAATTTAAATTATAGGTGTATAAGTTTTTTAACGTGGCCCGGTGGCGCACGGTAGCGCGTCTGACTCCGGATCAGAAGGTTGCGTGTTCAAATCACGTCCGGGTCAAGATGTTACTTTTTATCTTTTACAGTTAAACTCTTTTTACCACCAAAAACTTAAAACAAGCAATTTCATTCTGTGGCAATAAATAAAATTAACTGATAGATGAGTTTTGACAATATGAATGATTTTATTTCTTTTTCCCACGTAAGATTTCAATTTAAAAACAGTTTGATCCCTGAGAAACGGTTTAGCAGCAGTTCCCATCGTAACAACAATCTCCAAAAACAAATGTTACATATTTCTAAGTAAATTAAATTATAGGTGTATAAGTTTTCTAACGTGGCCCGGTGGCGCAACGGTAGCGCGTCTGACTCCAGATCAGAAGGTTGCGTGTTCAAATCACGTCCGGGTCAAGATGTTTCTTTTTAACTTTTACAGTTAAACTCTTTTTACAACCAAAAACTTAAAACAAGCAATTTCATTCTGTGGCAATAAATAAAATTAACTGATAGATGATTTTAGACAATATGAATGATTTTATTTCTTTTTCCCACGTAATATTTCAATTTAAAAACAGTTTGATCCCTGAGAAACGGTATAGTAGCATTTCCTATCGTAACAAGAATCTCCAAAAACAAATTTTATATATTTCTAAGTAATTTAAATTATAGGTGTGTAAGTTTTCTAACGTGAACCGGTGGCGCAACGGAAGCGCGTCTGACTCCAGATCAGAAGGTTGCGTGTTCAAATCACGTCCGGGTCAAGATGTTATTTTTTAACTTTTACAGTTAAACTCTTTTTACCACCAAAAACTTAAAACAAGCAATTTCATTCTGTGGCAATAAATAAAATTAACTGATAGATGAGTTTTGACAATATGAATGATTTTATTTCTTTTTCCCACGTAAGATTTCAATTTAAAAACAGTTTGATCCCTGAGAAACGGTTTAGCAGCATTTCCCATCGTAACAACAATCTCCAAAAACAAATGTTACATATTTCTAAGTAAATCAAATTATAGGTGTATAAGTTTTCTAACGTGGCCCGGTGGCGCAACGGTAGCGCGTCTGACTCCAGATCAGAAGGTTGCGTGTTCAAATCACGTCCGGGTCAAGATGTTTCTTTTTAACTTTTACAGTTAAACTCTTTTTACAACCAAAAACTTAAAACAAGCAATTTCATTCTGTGGCAATAAATAAAATTAACTGATAGAGGATTTTAGACAATATGAATGATTTTATTTCTTTTTCCCACGTAATATTTTAATTTAAAAACAGTTTGATCCCTGAGAAACGGTTTAGCAGCATTTCCTATCAACAATCTCCAAAAACAAATTTTATATATTTCTAAGTAATTTAAACTATAGGTGTATAAGTTTTCTAACGTCGCCCGGAGGCGCAACGGTAGCGCGTCTGACTCCAGATCAGAAGGTTGCGTGTTCAAATCACGTCCAGTTCAATATGTTAGTTTTTAACTTTTACAGTTCAACTCTTTTTACTACTAAAAACTTAAAACAAGCAATTTCATTCTGTGGCAATAAATAAAATTAACTAATAGATGAGTTTAGACAATATGAATGATTTTATTTCTTTTTCCCACGTAATATTTCAATTTAAAAACAGTTTGATCCCTGAGAAACGGTTTAGCAGCATTTCCTATCGTAACAAGAATCTCCAAAAATAAATTTTATATATTTCTAAGTAATTTAAATTATAGGTGTATAAGTTTTCTAACGTGAACCGGTGGCGCAACGGTAGCGCGTCTGACTCCAGATCAGAAGGTTGCGTGTTCAAATCACGTCAGGGTCAAGATGTTACTTTTTAACTTTTACAGTTAAACTCTTTTTACTACTAAAAACTTTAAACAAGCAATTTCATTCTGTGGCAATAAATAAAATTAACTAATAGATGAGTTTAGACAATATGAATGATTTTATTTCTTTTTCCCACGTAATATTTCAATTTAAAAACAGTTTGATCCCTGAGAAACGGTTTAGCAGCATTTCCTATCGTAACAAGAATCTCCAAAAACAAATTTTATATATTTCTAAGTAATTTAAACTATAGGTGTATAAGTTTTCTAACGTCGCCCAGTGGCGCAACGGTAGCGCGTCTGACTCCAGATCAGAAGGTTGCGTGTTCAAATCACGTCCGGTTCAATATGTTAGTTTTTAACTTTTACAGTTAAACTCTTTTTACTACTAAAAACTTAAAACAAGCAATTTCATTCTGTGGCAATAAATAAAATTAACTAATAGATGAGTTTAGACAATATGAATGATTTTATTTCTTTTTCCCACGTAATATTTCAATTTAAAAACAGTTTGATCCCTGAGAAACGGTTTAGCAGCATTTCCTATCGTAACAAGAATCTCCAAAAATAAATTTTATATATTTCTAAGTAATTTAAATTATAGGTGTATAAGTTTTCTAACGTGGCCCGGTGGCGCAACGGTAGCGCGTCGGACTGCAGATCAGAAGGTTGCGTGTTCAAATAGCGTCAGGGTCAAAATGTTACTTTTTAACTTTTACAGTTAAACTCTTTTTACTACTAAAAACTTAATACAAGCAATTTCATTCTGTGGCAATCAATAAAATTAACTAATAGATGAGTTTAGACAATATGAATGATTTTATTTCTTTTTCCCACGTAATATTTCAATTTAAAAACAGTTTGATCCCTGAGAAACGGTTTAGCAGCATTTCCCATCGTAACAAGAATCTCCAAAAACAAATTTTACATATTTCTAAGTAATTTAAATTATAGGTGTATAAGTTTTCTAACGTCGCCCGGTGGCGCAACGGTAGCGCGTCTGACTCCAGATCGGAAGGTTGCGTGTTCAAATCACGTCCGGGTCAAGATGTTTCTTTTTAACTTTTACAGTTAAACTCTTTTTACAACCAAAAACTTAAAACAAGCAATTTCATTCTGTGGCAATAAATAAAATTAACTGATAGATGAGTTTAGACAATATGAATGATTTTATTTCTTTTTCCCACGTAATATTTCAATTTAAAAACAGTTTGATCCCTGAGAAACGGTTTAGCAGCATTTCCTATCGTAACAAGAATCTCCAAAAACAAATTTTATATATTTCTAAGTAACTTAAATTATAGGTGTATAAGTTTACTAACGTGGAACGGTGGCGCAACGGTAGCGCGTCTGACTCCAGATCAGAAGGTTGCGTGTTCAAATCACGTCCGGGTCAAGATGCTACTTTTTAACTTTTACAGTTAAACTCTTTTTACTACCAAAAACTTAAAACAAGCAATTTCATTCTGTTTCAATAAATAAAATTAACTGATAGATGAGTTTAGACAATATGAATGATTTTATTTCTTTTTCCCACGTAATATTTCAATTTAAAAACAGTTTGATCCCTGAGAAACGGTTTAGCAGCATTTCCCATCGTAACAACAATCTCCAAAAACAAATTTTACATATTTCTAAGTAAATTAAATTATAGTTGTATAAGTTTTCTAACGTGGCCCGGTGGCGCAACGGTAGCGCGTCTGACTCCAGATAAGAAGGTTGCGTGTTCAAATCACGTCCGGGTCAATGTGTTACTTTGTAACTTTTACAGTTAAACTCTTTTTACTACCAAAAACTTTAAAGAAGCAATTTCATTCTGTTGCAATAAATAAAATTAACTAATAGATGAGTTCAGACAATATGAATGATTTCATGTCTTTTTCCCACGTAATATTTCAATTTAAAAAAAGTTTGATCCCTGAGAAACGGTTTAGCAGCATTTCCTTTCGTAACAAGAATCTCCAAAAACAAATTTTATATATTTCTAAGTAATTTAAATTATAGGTGTATAAGTTTTCTACCGTGGCCCTGTGGCGCAACGGTAGCGCGTCTGACTGCAGATCAGAAGGTTGCGTGTTCAAATCACGTCCGGGTCAAGATGTTACTTTTTAACTTTTACAGTTAAACTCTTTTTACCCCAAAAAACTTAAAACAAGCAATTTCATTCTGTGGCAATAAATAAAATTAACTGATAGATGAGTTTTGACAATATGAATGATTTTATTTCTTTTTCCCACGTAAGATTTCAATTTAAAAACAGTTTGATCCCTGAGAAACGGTTTAGCAGCAGTTCCCATCGTAACAACAATCTCCAAAAACAAATGTTACATATTTCTAAGTAAATTAAATTATAGGTGTATAAGTTTTCTAACGTGGCCCGGTGGCGCAACGGTAGCGCGTCTGACTCCAGATCAGAAGGTTGCGTGTTCAAATCACGTCCGGGTCAAGATGTTTCTTTTTAACTTTTACAGTTAAACTCTTTTTACAACCAAAAACTTAAAACAAGCAATTTCATTCTGTGGCAATAAATAAAATTAACTGATAGATGATTTTAGACAATATGAATGATTTTATTTCTTTTTCCCACGTAATATTTCAATTTAAAAACAGTTTGATCCCTGAGAAACGGTTTAGCAGCATTTCCTATCGTAACAAGAATCTCCAAAAACAAATTTTATATATTTCTAAGTAATTTAAATTATAGGTGTGTAAGTTTTCTAACGTGAACCGGTGGCGCAACGGTAGCGCGTCTGACTCCAGATCAGAAGGTTGCGTGTTCAAATCACGTCCGGGTCAAGATGTTATTTTTTAACTTTTACAGTTAAACTCTTTTTACCACCAAAAACTTAAAACAAGCAATTTCATTCTGTGGCAATAAATAAAATTAACTGATAGATGAGTTTTGACAATATGAATGATTTTATTTCTTTTTCCCACGTAAGATTTCAATTTAAAAACAGTTTGATCCCTGATAAACGGTTTAGCAGCATTTCCTATCGTAACAAGAATCTCCAAAAACAAATTTTATATATTTCTAAGTAATTTAAACTATAGGTGTATAAGTTTTCTAACGTCGCCCGGTGGCGCAACGGTAGCGCGTCTGACTCCAGATCAGAAGGTTGCGTGTTCAAATCACGTCCGGTTCAATATGGTAGTTTTTAACTTTTACAGTTAAACTCTTTTTACTACTAAAAACTTAAAACAAGCAATTTCATTCTGTGGCAATAAATAAAATTAACTAATAGATGAGTTTAGACAATATGAATGATTTTATT
This sequence comes from Parasteatoda tepidariorum, assembly GCF_982258835.1. NCBI lineage: Eukaryota > Metazoa > Arthropoda > Arachnida > Araneae > Theridiidae > Parasteatoda > Parasteatoda tepidariorum. The sequence continues at coordinate 21,581,386 of NC_141764.1, read as the reverse complement.
TCTTTTTCCCACGTAATATTTCAATTTAAAAACAGTTTGATCCCTGATAAACGGTTTAGCAGCATTTCCTATCGTAACAACAATCTCCAAAAACAAATGTTACATATTTCTAAGTAAATTAAATTATAGGTGTATAAGTTTTCTAACGTGGCCCGGTGGCGCAACGGTAGCGCGTCTGACTCCAGATCAGAAGGTTGCGTGTTCAAATCACGTCCGGGTCAAGATGTTTCTTTTTAACTTTTACAGTTAAACTCTTTTTACCACCAAAAACTTAAAACAAGCAATTTCATTCTGTGGCAATAAATAAAATTAACTAATAGATGAGTTTAGACAATATGAATGATTTTATTTCTTTTTCCCACGTAATATTTCAATTTAAAAACAGTTTGATCCCTGATAAACGGTTTAGCAGCATTTCCTATCATAACAAGAATCTCCAAAAACAAATTTTATATATTTCTAAGTAATTTAAACTATAGGTGTATAAGTTTTCTAACGTCGCCCGGTGGCGCAACGGTAGCGCGTCTGACTCCAGATCAGAAGGTTGCGTGTTCAAATCACGTCCGGTTCAATATGGTAGTTTTTAACTTTTACAGTTAAACTCTTTTTACTACTAAAAACTTAAAACAAGCAATTTCATTCTGTGGCAATAAATAAAATTAACTAATAGATGAGTTTAGACAATATGAATGATTTTATTTCTTTTTCCCACGTAATATTTCAATTTAAAAACAGTTTGATCCCTGAGAAACGGTTTAGCAGCATTTCCTATCGTAACAAGAATCTCCAAAAATAAATTTTATATATTTCTAAGTAACTTAAATTATAGGTGTATGAGTTTTCTAACGTGGCCCGGTGGCACAACGGTAGCGCGTCTGACTCCAGATCGGAAGGTTGCTTGTTCAAATCATGTCCGGGTCAAAAATTTTACTTTTTGACTTTTACAGTTAAACTGGTTTTACTGCCAAAAACTTAAGACAAGCAATTTCATTCTGTGGCAATAAATAAAATTAACTGATAGATGAGTTTAGACAATATGAATGATTTTATTTCTTTTTCCACGTAATATTTCAATTTAAAAACAGTTTGATCCCTGAGAAACGGTTCAGCAGCATTTCCTATCGTAACAAGAATCTCCAAAAACAAATTTTACATATTTCTAAGTAATTTAAATTATAGGTGTATAAGTTTTTTAACGTGGCCCGGTGGCGCACGGTAGCGCGTCTGACTCCAGATCAGAAGGTTGCGTGTTCAAATCACGTCCGGGTCAAGATGTTACTTTTTATCTTTTACAGTTAAACTCTTTTTACCACCAAAAACTTAAAACAAGCAATTTCATTCTGTGGCAATAAATAAAATTAACTGATAGATGAGTTTTGACAATATGAATGATTTTATTTCTTTTTCCCACGTAAGATTTCAATTTAAAAACAGTTTGATCCCTGAGAAACGGTTTAGCAGCAGTTCCCATCGTAACAACAATCTCCAAAAACAAATGTTACATATTTCTAAGTAAATTAAATTATAGGTGTATAAGTTTTCTAACGTGGCCCGGTGGCGCAACGGTAGCGCGTCTGACTCCAGATCAGAAGGTTGCGTGTTCAAATCACGTCCGGGTCAAGATGTTTCTTTTTAACTTTTACAGTTAAACTCTTTTTACAACCAAAAACTTAAAACAAGCAATTTCATTCTGTGGCAATAAATAAAATTAACTGATAGATGATTTTAGACAATATGAATGATTTTATTTCTTTTTCCCACGTAATATTTCAATTTAAAAACAGTTTGATCCCTGAGAAACGGTATAGTAGCATTTCCTATCGTAACAAGAATCTCCAAAAACAAATTTTATATATTTCTAAGTAATTTAAATTATAGGTGTGTAAGTTTTCTAACGTGAACCGGTGGCGCAACGGAAGCGCGTCTGACTCCAGATCAGAAGGTTGCGTGTTCAAATCACGTCCGGGTCAAGATGTTATTTTTTAACTTTTACAGTTAAACTCTTTTTACCACCAAAAACTTAAAACAAGCAATTTCATTCTGTGGCAATAAATAAAATTAACTGATAGATGAGTTTTGACAATATGAATGATTTTATTTCTTTTTCCCACGTAAGATTTCAATTTAAAAACAGTTTGATCCCTGAGAAACGGTTTAGCAGCATTTCCCATCGTAACAACAATCTCCAAAAACAAATGTTACATATTTCTAAGTAAATCAAATTATAGGTGTATAAGTTTTCTAACGTGGCCCGGTGGCGCAACGGTAGCGCGTCTGACTCCAGATCAGAAGGTTGCGTGTTCAAATCACGTCCGGGTCAAGATGTTTCTTTTTAACTTTTACAGTTAAACTCTTTTTACAACCAAAAACTTAAAACAAGCAATTTCATTCTGTGGCAATAAATAAAATTAACTGATAGAGGATTTTAGACAATATGAATGATTTTATTTCTTTTTCCCACGTAATATTTTAATTTAAAAACAGTTTGATCCCTGAGAAACGGTTTAGCAGCATTTCCTATCAACAATCTCCAAAAACAAATTTTATATATTTCTAAGTAATTTAAACTATAGGTGTATAAGTTTTCTAACGTCGCCCGGAGGCGCAACGGTAGCGCGTCTGACTCCAGATCAGAAGGTTGCGTGTTCAAATCACGTCCAGTTCAATATGTTAGTTTTTAACTTTTACAGTTAAACTCTTTTTACTACTAAAAACTTAAAACAAGCAATTTCATTCTGTGGCAATAAATAAAATTAACTAATAGATGAGTTTAGACAATATGAATGATTTTATTTCTTTTTCCCACGTAATATTTCAATTTAAAAACAGTTTGATCCCTGAGAAACGGTTTAGCAGCATTTCCTATCGTAACAAGAATCTCCAAAAACAAATTTTATATATTTCTAAGTAATTTAAACTATAGGTGTATAAGTTTTCTAACGTCGCCCAGTGGCGCAACGGTAGCGCGTCTGACTCCAGATCAGAAGGTTGCGTGTTCAAATCACGTCCGGTTCAATATGTTAGTTTTTAACTTTTACAGTTAAACTCTTTTTACTACTAAAAACTTAAAACAAGCAATTTCATTCTGTGGCAATAAATAAAATTAACTAATAGATGAGTTTAGACAATATGAATGATTTTATTTCTTTTTCCCACGTAATATTTCAATTTAAAAACAGTTTGATCCCTGAGAAACGGTTTAGCAGCATTTCCTATCGTAACAAGAATCTCCAAAAATAAATTTTATATATTTCTAAGTAATTTAAATTATAGGTGTATAAGTTTTCTAACGTGGCCCGGTGGCGCAACGGTAGCGCGTCGGACTGCAGATCAGAAGGTTGCGTGTTCAAATAGCGTCAGGGTCAAAATGTTACTTTTTAACTTTTACAGTTAAACTCTTTTTACTACTAAAAACTTAATACAAGCAATTTCATTCTGTGGCAATCAATAAAATTAACTAATAGATGAGTTTAGACAATATGAATGATTTTATTTCTTTTTCCCACGTAATATTTTAATTTAAAAACAGTTTGATCCCTGAGAAACGGTTTAGCAGCATTTCCCATCGTAACAAGAATCTCCAAAAACAAATTTTACATATTTCTAAGTAATTTAAATTATAGGTGTATAAGTTTTCTAACGTCGCCCGGTGGCGCAACGGTAGCGCGTCTGACTCCAGATCGGAAGGTTGCGTGTTCAAATCACGTCCGGGTCAATGTGTTACTTTTTAACTTTTACAGTTAAACTCTTTTTACTACCAAAATCTTAAAACAAGCAATTTCGTTCTGTGGCAATAAATAAAATTAACTAATAGATGAGTTTAGACAATATGAATGATTTTATTTCTTCTTCCCACGTAATATTTCAATTTAAAAACAGTTTGATCCCTGAGAAACGGTTTAGCAGCATTTCCTAACGTAACAAGAATCTCCAAAAACAAATTTTATATATTTCTAAGTAATTTAAATTATAGGTGTGTAAGTTTTCTAACGTGAACCGGTGGCGCAACGGTAGCGCGTCTGACTCCAGATCAGAAGGTTGCGTGTTCAAATCACGTCCGGGTCAAGATGTTACTTTTTAACTTTTACAGTTAAACTCTTTTTACCACCAAAAACTTAAAACAAGCAATTTCATTCTGTGGCAATAAATAAAATTAACTGATAGATGAGTTTTGACAATATGAATGATTTTATTTCTTTTTCCCACGAAAGATTTCAATTTAAAAACAGTTTGATCCCTGAGAAACTGTTTAGCAGCATTTCCCATCGTAACAACAATCTCCAAAAACAAATTTTACATATTTCTAAGTAAATTAAATTATAGGTGTATAAGTTTTCTAACGTGAACCGGTGGCGCAACGGTAGCGCGTCTGACTCCAGATCAGAAGGTTGCGTGTTCAAATCACGTCAGGGTCAAGATGTTACTTTTTAACTTTTACAGTGAAACTCTTTTTACTACTAAAAACTTAAAACAAGCAATTTCATTCTGTGGCAATAAATAAAATTAACTAATAGATGAGTTTTGACAATATGAATGATTTTATTTCTTTTTCCCACGTAATATTTCAATTTAAAAACAGTTTGATCCCTGAGAAACGGTTTAGCAGCATTTCCTATCATAACAAGAATCTCCAAAAATAAATTTTATATATTTCTAAGTAATTTAAATTATAGGTGTATAAGTTTTCTAACGTGAACCGGTGGCGCAACGGTAGCGCGTCTGACTCTAGATCAGAAGGTTGCGTGTTCAAATCACGTCAGGGTCAAGATGTTACTTTTTAACTTTTACAGTTAAACTCTTTTTACTACTAAAAACTTAAAACAAGCAATTTCATTCTGTGGCAATAAATAAAATTAACTAATAGATGAGTTTAGACAATATGAATGATTTTATTTCTTTTTCCCACGTAATATTTCAATTTAAAAACAGTTTGATCAATGAGAAACGGTTTAGCAGCATTTCCCATCGTAACAAGAATCACCAAAAACAAATTTTATATATTTCTAAGTAATTTAAATTATAGGTGTATAAGTTTTCTAACGTGGCCCGGTGGCGCAACGGCAGCGCGTCTGACTCCAGATCAGAAGGTTGCGTGTTCAAATCACGTCCGGGTCAATATGTTACTTTTTAACTTTTACAGTTAAACTCTTTTTACTACCAAAAACTTAAAACAAGCAATTTCATTCTGTGGCAATAAATAAAATTAACTGATAGATGAGTTTAGACAATATGAATGATTTTATTTCTTTTTCCCACGTAATATTTCAATTTAAGAACAGTTTGATCCCTGAGAAACGGTTTAGCAGCATTTCCTATCGTAACAAGAATCTCCAAAAACAAATTTTATATATTTCTAAGTAATTTAAATTATAGGTGTGTAAGTTTTCTAACGTGAACCGGTGGCGCAACGGTAGCGCGTCTGACTCCAGATTAGAAGGTTGCGTGTTCAAATCACGTCCGGGTCAAGATGTTACTTTTTAACTTTTACAGTTAAACTCTTTTTACCACCAAAAACTTAAAACAAGCAATTTCATTCTGTGGCAATAAATAAAATTAACTGATAGATGAGTTTTGACAATATGAATGATTTTATTTCTTTTTCCCACGTAAGATTTCAATTTAAAAACAGTTTGATCCCTGAGAAACGGTTTAGCAGCATTTCCCATCGTAACAACAATCTCCAAAAACAAATGTTACATATTTCTAAGTAAATTAAATTATAGGTGTATAAGCAATATGAATGATTTTATTTCTTTTTCCCACGTAAGATTTCAATTTAAAAACAGTTTGATCCCTGAGAAACGGTTTAGCAGCATTTCCCATCGTAACAACAATCTCCAAAAACAAATGTTACATATTTCTAAGTAAATTAAATTATAGGTGTATAAGTTTTCTAACGTGGCCCGGTGGCGCAACGGTAGCGCGTCTGACTCCAGATCAGAAGGTTGCGCGTTCAAATCACGTCCGGGTCAAGATGTTTCTTTTTAACTTTTACAGTTAAACTCTTTTTACAACCAAAAACTTAAAACAAGCAATTTCATTCTGTGGCAATAAATAAAATTAACTGATAGATGATATTAGACAATATGAATGATTTTATTTCTTTTTCCCACGTAATATTTCAATTTAAAAACAGTTTGATCCCTGAGAAACGGTTTAGCAGCATTTCCTATCGTAACAAGAATCTCCAAAAACAAATTTTATGTATTTCTAAGTAATTTAAATTATAGGTGTGTAAGTTTTCTAACGTGAACCGGTGGCGCAACGGTAGCGCGTCTGACTCCAGATCAGAAGGTTGCGTGTTCAAATCACGTCCGGGTCAAGATGTTACTTTTTAACTTTTACAGTTAAACTCTTTTTCCCACCAAAAACTTAAAACAAGCAATTTCATTCTGTGGCAATAAATAAAATTAACGGATAGATGAGTTTTGACAATATGAATGATTTTATTTCTTTTTCCCACGTAAGATTTCAATTTAAAAACAGTTTGATCCCTGAGAAACGGTTTAGCAGCATTTCCCATCGTAACAACAATCTCCAAAAACAAATGTTACATATTTCTAAGTAAATTAAATTATAGGTGTATAAGTTTTCTAACGTGGCCCGGTGGCGCAACGGTAGCGCGTCTGACTCCAGATCAGAAGGTTGCGTGTTCAAATCACGTCCGGGTCAAGATGTTTCTTTTTAACTTTTACAGTTAAACTCTTTTTACAACCAAAAACTTAAAACAAGCAATTTCATTCTGTGGCAATAAATAAAATTAACTGATAGATGATTTTAGACAATATGAATGATTTTATTTCTTTTTCCCACGTAATATTTCAATTTAAAAACAGTTTGATCCCTGAGAAACGGTTTAGCAGCATTTCCTATCAACAATCTCCAAAAACAAATTTTATATATTTCTAAGTAATTTAAACTATAGGTGTATAAGTTTTCTAACGTCGCCCGGTGGCGCAACGGTAGCGCGTCTGACTCCAGATCAGAAGGTTGCGTGTTCAAATCACGTCCGGTTCAATATGTTAGTTTTTAACTTTTACAGTTCAACTCTTTTTACTACTAAAAACTTAAAACAAGCAATTTCATTCTGTGGCAATAAATAAAATTAACTAATAGATGAGTTTAGACAATATGAATGATTTTATTTCTTTTTCCCACGTAATATTTCAATTTAAAAACAGTTTGATCCCTGAGAAACGGTTTAGCAGCATTTCCTATCGTAACAAGAATCTCCAAAAATAAATTTTATATATTTCTAAGTAATTTAAATTATAGGTGTATAAGTTTTCTACCGTGAACCGGTGGCGCAACGGTAGCGCGTCTGACTCCAGATCAGAAGGTTGCGTGTTCAAATCACGTCAGGGTCAAGATGTTACTTTTTAACTTTTACAGTTAAACTCTTTTTACTACTAAAAACTTAAAACAAGCAATTTCATTCTGTGGCAATAAATAAAATTAACTAATAGATGAGTTTAGACAATATGAATGATTTTATTTCTTTTTCCCACGTAATATTTCAATTTAAAAACAGTTTGATCCCTGAGAAACGGTTTAGCAGCATTTCCTATCGTAACAAGAATCTCCAAAAACAAATTTTATATATTTCTAAGTAATTTAAACTATAGGTGTATAAGTTTTCTAACGTCGCCCGGTGGCGCAACGGTAGCGCGTCTGACTCCAGATCAGAAGGTTGCGTGTTCAAATCACGTCCGGTTCAATATGTTAGTTTTTAACTTTTACAGTTCAACTCTTTTTACTACTAAAAACTTAAAACAAGCAATTTCATTCTGTGGCAATAAATAAAATTAACTAATAGATGAGTTTAGACAATATGAATGATTTTATTTCTTTTTCCCACGTAATATTTCAATTTAAAAACAGTTTGATCCCTGAGAAACGGTTTAGCAGCATTTCCTATCGTAACAAGAATCTCCAAAAATAAATTTTATATATTTCTAAGTAATTTAAATTATAGGTGTATAAGTTTTCTACCGTGAACCGGTGGCGCAACGGTAGCGCGTCTGGCTCCAGATCAGAAGGTTGCGTGTTCAAATCACGTCAGGGTCAAGATGTTACTTTTTAACTTTTACAGTTAAACTCTTTTTACTACTAAAAACTTAAAACAAGCAATTTCATTCTGTGGCAATAAATAAAATTAACTAATAGATGAGTTTAGACAATATGAATGATTTTATTTCTTTTTCCCACGTAATATTTCAATTTAAAAACAGTTTGATCCCTGAGAAACGGTTTAGCAGCATTTCCTATCGTAACAAGAATCTCCAAAAACAAATTTTATATATTTCTAAGTAATTTAAACTATAGGTGTATAAGTTTTCTAACGTCGCCCGGTGGCGCAACGGTAGCGCGTCTGACTCCAGATCAGAAGGTTGCGTGTTCAAATCACGTCCGGTTCAATATGTTAGTTTTTAACTTTTACAGTTAAACTCTTTTTACTACTAAAAACTTAAAACAAGCAATTTCATTCTGTGGCAATAAATAAAATTAACTAATAGATGAGTTTAGACAATATGAATGATTTTATTTCTTTTTCCCACGTAATATTTCAATTTAAAAACAGTTTGATCCCTGAGAAACGGTTTAGCAGCATTTCCTATCGTAACAAGAATCTCCAAAAATAAATTTTATATATTTCTAAGTAATTTAAATTATAGGTGTATAAGTTTTCTAACGTGAACCGGTGGCGCAACGGTAGCGCGTCTGACTCCGGATCAGAAGGTTGCGTGCTCAAATCACGTCAGGGTCAAGATGTTACTTTTTAACTTTTACAGTTAAACTCTTTTTACTACTAAAAACTTAAAACAAGCAATTTCATTCTGTGGCAATAAATAAAATTAACTAATAGATGAGTCTAGACAATATGAATGATTTTATTTCTTTTTCCCACGTAATATTTCAATTTAAAAACAGTTTGATCAATGAGAAACGGTTTAGCAGCATTTCCCATCGTAACAAGAATCACCAAAAACAAATTTTATATATTTCTAAGTAATTTAAATTATAGGTGTATAAGTTTTCTAACGTGGCCCGGTGGCGCAACGGCAGCGCGTCTGACTCCAGATCGGAAGGTTGCGTGTTCAAATCACGTCCGGGTCAATATGTTACTTTTTAACTTTTACAGTTAAACTCTTTTTACTACCAAAAACTTAAAACAAGCAATTTCATTCTGTGGCTATAAATAAAATTAACTGATAGATGAGTTTAGACAATATGAATGATTTTATTTCTTTTTCCCACGTAATATTTCAATTTAAAAACAGTTTGATCCCTGAGAAACGGTTTAGCAGCATTTCCTATCGTAACAAGAATCTCCAAAAATAAATTTTATATATTTCTAAGTAATTTAAATTATAGATGTATAAGTTTTCTAACGTGGCCCGGTGGCGCAACGGTAGCGCGTCGGACTGCAGATCAGAAGGTTGCGTGTTCAAATAGCGTCAGGGTCAAAATGTTACTTTTTAACTTTTACAGTTAAACTCTTTTTACTACTAAAAACTTAATACAAGCAATTTCATTCTGTGGCAATCAATAAAATTAACTAATAGATGAGTTTAGACAATATGAATGATTTTATTTCTTTTTCCCACGTAATATTTCAATTTAAAAACAGTTTGATCCCTGAGAAACGGTTTAGCAGCATTTCCCATCGTAACAAGAATCTCCAAAAACAAATTTTACATATTTCTAAGTAATTTAAATTATAGGTGTATAAGTTTTTTAACGTGGCCCGGTGGCGCACGGTAGCGCGTCTGACTCCAGATCAGAAGGTTGCGTGTTCAAATCACGTCCGGGTCAAGATGTTACTTTTTATCTTTTACAGTTAAACTCTTTTTACTACCCAAAACTTAAAACAAGCAATTTCATTCTGTGGCAATAAATAAAATTAACTGATAGATGAGTTTAGACAATATGAATGATTTTATTTCTTTTTCCCACGTAATATTTCAATTTAAAAACAGTTTGATCCCTGAGATACGGTTTAGCAGCATTTCCCATCGTAACAACAATCTCCAAAAAAAATTTTACATATTTCTAAGTAAATTAAATTATATGTGTATAAGTTTTCTAACGTGGCCCGGTGGCGCAACGGTAGCGCGTCTGACTCCAGATCGGAAGGTTGCGTGTTCAAATCACGTCCGGGTCAATGTGTTACTTTTTAACTTTTACAGTTAAACTCTTTTTACTACCAAAATCTTAAAACAAGCAATTTCATTCTGTGGCAATAAATAAAATTAACTAATAGATGAGTTTAGACAATATGAATGATTTTATTTCTTCTTCCCACGTAATATTTCAATTTAAAAACAGTTTGATCCCTGAGAAACGGTTTAGCAGCATTTCCTATCGTAACAAGAATCTCCAAAAACAAATTTTATATATTTCTAAGTAATTTAAATTATAGGTGTGTAAGTTTTCTAACGTGAACCGGTGGCGCAACGGTTGCGTGTTCAAATCACGTCCGGGTCAAGATGTTACTTTTTAACTTTTACAGTTAAACTCTTTTTACCACCAAAAACTTAAAACAAGCAATTTCATTCTGTGGCAATAAATAAAATTAACTGATAGATGAGTTTTGACAATATGAATGATTTTATTTCTTTTTCCCACGTAAGATTTCAATTTAAAAACAGATTGATCCCTGAGAAACGGTTTAGCAGCAGTTCCCATCGTAACAACAATCTCCAAAAACAAATGTTACATATTTCTAAGTAAATTAAATTATAGGTGTATAAGTTTTCTAACGTGGCCCGGTGGCGCAATGGTAGCGCGTCTGACTCCAGATCAGAAGGTTGCGTGTTCAAATCACGTCCGGGTCAAGATGTTTCTTTTTAACTTTTACAGTTAAACTCTTTTTACAACCAAAAACTTAAAACAAGCAATTTCATTCTGTGGCAATAAATAAAATTAACTGATAGATGATTTTAGACAATATGAATGATTTTATTTCTTTTTCCCACGTAATATTTCAATTTAAAAACAGTTTGATCCCTGAGAAACGGTTTAGCAGCATTTCCTATCGTAACAAGAATCTCCAAAAACAAATTTTATATATTTCTAAGTAATTTAAATTATAGGTGTGTAAGTTTTCTAACGTGAACCGGTGGCGCAACGGAAGCGCGTCTGACTCCAGATCAGAAGGTTGCGTGTTCAAATCACGTCCGGGTCAAGATGTTATTTTTTAACTTTTACAGTTAAACTCTTTTTACCACCAAAAACTTAAAACAAGCAATTTCATTCTGTGGCAATAAATAAAATTAACTGATAGATGAGTTTTGACAATATGAATGATTTTATTTCTTTTTCCCACGTAAGATTTCAATTTAAAAACAGTTTGATCCCTGAGAAACGGTTTAGCAGCATTTCCCATCGTAACAACAATCTCCAAAAACAAATGTTACATATTTCTAAGTAAATCAAATTATAGGTGTATAAGTTTTCTAACGTGGCCCGGTGGCGCAACGGTAGCGCGTCTGACTCCAGATCAGAAGGTTGCGTGTTCAAATCACGTCCGGGTCAAGATGTTTCTTTTTAACTTTTACAGTTAAACTCTTTTTACAACCAAAAACTTAAAACAAGCAATTTCATTCTGTGGCAATAAATAAAATTAACTGATAGATGATTTTAGACAATATGAATGATTTTATTTCTTTTTCCCACGTAATATTTTAATTTAAAAACAGTTTGATCCCTGAGAAACGGTTTAGCAGCATTTCCTATCAACAATCTCCAAAAACAAATTTTATATATTTCTAAGTAATTTAAACTATAGGTGTATAAGTTTTCTAACGTCGCCCGGAGGCGCAACGGTAGCGCGTCTGACTCCAGATCAGAAGGTTGCGTGTTCAAATCACGTCCAGTTCAATATGTTAGTTTTTAACTTTTACAGTTCAACTCTTTTTACTACTAAAAACTTAAAACAAGCAATTTCATTCTGTGGCAATAAATAAAATTAACTAATAGATGAGTTTAGACAATATGAATGATTTTATTTCTTTTTCCCACGTAATATTTCAATTTAAAAACAGTTTGATCCCTGAGAAACGGTTTAGCAGCATTTCCTATCGTAACAAGAATCTCCAAAAATAAATTTTATATATTTCTAAGTAATTTAAATTATAGGTGTATAAGTTTTCTAACGTGAACCGGTGGCGCAACGGTAGCGCGTCTGACTCCAGATCAGAAGGTTGCGTGTTCAAATCACGTCAGGGTCAAGATGTTACTTTTTAACTTTTACAGTTAAACTCTTTTTACTACTAAAAACTTAAAACAAGCAATTTCATTCTGTGGCAATAAATAAAATTAACTAATAGATGAGTTTAGACAATATGAATGATTTTATTTCTTTTTCCCACGTAATATTTCAATTTAAAAACAGTTTGATCCCTGAGAAACGGTTTAGCAGCATTTCCTATCGTAACAAGAATCTCCAAAAACAAATTTTATATATTTCTAAGTAATTTAAACTATAGGTGTATAAGTTTTCTAACGTCGCCCAGTGGCGCAACGGTAGCGCGTCTGACTCCAGATCAGAAGGTTGCGTGTTCAAATCACGTCCGGTTCAATATGTTAGTTTTTAACTTTTACAGTTAAACTCTTTTTACTACTAAAAACTTAAAACAAGCAATTTCATTCTGTGGCAATAAATAAAATTAACTAATAGATGAGTTTAGACAATATGAATGATTTTATTTCTTTTTCCCACGTAATATTTCAATTTAAAAACAGTTTGATCCCTGAGAAACGGTTTAGCAGCATTTCCTATCGTAACAAGAATCTCCAAAAATAAATTTTATATATTTCTAAGTAATTTAAATTATAGGTGTATAAGTTTTCTAACGTGGCCCGGTGGCGCAACGGTAGCGCGTCGGACTGCAGATCAGAAGGTTGCGTGTTCAAATAGCGTCAGGGTCAAAATGTTACTTTTTAACTTTTACAGTTAAACTCTTTTTACTACTAAAAACTTAATACAAGCAATTTCATTCTGTGGCAATCAATAAAATTAACTAATAGATGAGTTTAGACAATATGAATGATTTTATTTCTTTTTCCCACGTAATATTTCAATTTAAAAACAGTTTGATCCCTGAGAAACGGTTTAGCAGCATTTCCCATCGTAACAAGAATCTCCAAAAACAAATTTTACATATTTCTAAGTAATTTAAATTATAGGTGTATAAGTTTTCTAACGTCGCCCGGTGGCGCAACGGTAGCGCGTCTGACTCCAGATCGGAAGGTTGCGTGTTCAAATCACGTCCGGGTCAATGTGTTACTTTTTAACTTTTACAGTTAAACTCTTTTTACTACCAAAATCTTAAAACAAGCAATTTCGTTCTGTGGCAATAAATAAAATTAACTAATAGATGAGTTTAGACAATATGAATGATTTTATTTCTTCTTCCCACGTAATATTTCAATTTAAAAACAGTTTGATCCCTGAGAAACGGTTTAGCAGCATTTCCTAACGTAACAAGAATCTCCAAAAACAAATTTTATATATTTCTAAGTAATTTAAATTATAGGTGTGTAAGTTTTCTTACGTGAACCGGTGGCGCAACGGTAGCGCGTCTGACTCCAGATCAGAAGGTTGCGTGTTCAAATCACGTCCGGGTCAAGATGTTACTTTTTAACTTTTACAGTTAAACTCTTTTTACCACCAAAAACTTAAAACAAGCAATTTCATTCTGTGGCAATAAATAAAATTAACTGATAGATGAGTTTTGACAATATGAATGATTTTATTTCTTTTTCCCACGAAAGATTTCAATTTAAAAACAGTTTGATCCCTGAGAAACTGTTTAGCAGCATTTCCCATCGTAACAACAATCTCCAAAAACAAATTTTACATATTTCTAAGTAAATTAAATTATAGGTGTATAAGTTTTCTAACGTGAACCGGTGGCGCAACGGTAGCGCGTCTGACTCCAGATCAGAAGGTTGCGTGTTCAAATCACGTCAGGGTCAAGATGTTACTTTTTAACTTTTACAGTGAAACTCTTTTTACTACTAAAAACTTAAAACAAGCAATTTCATTCTGTGGCAATAAATAAAATTAACTAATAGATGAGTTTTGACAATATGAATGATTTTATTTCTTTTTCCCACGTAATATTTCAATTTAAAAACAGTTTGATCCCTGAGAAACGGTTTAGCAGCATTTCCTATCATAACAAGAATCTCCAAAAATAAATTTTATATATTTCTAAGTAATTTAAATTATAGGTGTATAAGTTTTCTAACGTGAACCGGTGGCGCAACGGTAGCGCGTCTGACTCTAGATCAGAAGGTTGCGTGTTCAAATCACGTCAGGGTCAAGATGTTACTTTTTAACTTTTACAGTTAAACTCTTTTTACTACTAAAAACTTAAAACAAGCAATTTCATTCTGTGGCAATAAATAAAATTAACTAATAGATGATTTTAGACAATATGAATGATTTTATTTCTTTTTCCCACGTAATATTTCAATTTAAAAACAGTTTGATCCCTGAGAAACGGTTTAGCAGCATTTCCTATCGTAACAAGAATCTCCAAAAACAAATTTTATATATTTCTAAGTAATTTAAATTATAGGTGTGTAAGTTTTCTAACGTGAACCGGTGGCGCAACGGAAGCGCGTCTGACTCCAGATCAGAAGGTTGCGTGTTCAAATCACGTCCGGGTCAAGATGTTATTTTTTAACTTTTACAGTTAAACTCTTTTTACCACCAAAAACTTAAAACAAGCAATTTCATTCTGTGGCAATAAATAAAATTAACTGATAGATGAGTTTTGACAATATGAATGATTTTATTTCTTTTTCCCACGTAAGATTTCAATTTAAAAACAGTTTGATCCCTGAGAAACGGTTTAGCAGCATTTCCCATCGTAACAACAATCTCCAAAAACAAATGTTACATATTTCTAAGTAAATCAAATTATAGGTGTATAAGTTTTCTAACGTGGCCCGGTGGCGCAACGGTAGCGCGTCTGACTCCAGATCAGAAGGTTGCGTGTTCAAATCACGTCCGGGTCAAGATGTTTCTTTTTAACTTTTACAGTTCAACTCTTTTTACTACTAAAAACTTAAAACAAGCAATTTCATTCTGTGGCAATAAATAAAATTAACTAATAGATGAGTTTAGACAATATGAATGATTTTATTTCTTTTTCCCACGTAATATTTCAATTTAAAAACAGTTTGATCCCTGAGAAACGGTTTAGCAGCATTTCCTATCGTAACAAGAATCTCCAAAAATAAATTTTATATATTTCTAAGTAATTTAAATTATAGGTGTATAAGTTTTCTAACGTGAACCGGTGGCGCAACGGTAGCGCGTCTGACTCCAGATCAGAAGGTTGCGTGTTCAAATCACGTCAGGGTCAAGATGTTACTTTTTAACTTTTACAGTTAAACTCTTTTTACTACTAAAAACTTAAAACAAGCAATTTCATTCTGTGGCAATAAATAAAATTAACTGATAGATGATTTTAGACAATATGAATGATTTTATTTCTTTTTCCCACGTAATATTTCAATTTAAAAACAGTTTGATCCCTGAGAAACGGTTTAGCAGCATTTCCTATCGTAACAAGAATCTCCAAAAACAAATTTTATATATTTCTAAGTAATTTAAATTATAGGTGTGTAAGTTTTCTAACGTGAACCGGTGGCGCAACGGAAGCGCGTCTGACTCCAGATCAGAAGGTTGCGTGTTCAAATCACGTCCGGGTCAAGATGTTGTTTTTTAACTTTTACAGTTAAACTCTTTTTACCACCAAAAACTTAAAACAAGCAATTTCATTCTGTGGCAATAAATAAAATTAACTGATAGATGAGTTTTGACAATATGAATGATTTTATTTCTTTTTCCCACGTAAGATTTCAATTTAAAAACAGTTTGATCCCTGAGAAACGGTTTAGCAGCATTTCCCATCGTAACAACAATCTCCAAAAACAAATGTTACATATTTCTAAGTAAATCAAATTATAGGTGTATAAGTTTTCTAACGTGGCCCGGTGGCGCAACGGTAGCGCGTCTGACTCCAGATCAGAAGGTTGCGTGTTCAAATCACGTCCGGGTCAAGATGTTTCTTTTTAACTTTTACAGTTAAACTCTTTTTACAACCAAAAACTTAAAACAAGCAATTTCATTCTGTGGCAATAAATAAAATTAACTGATAGATGATTTTAGACAATATGAATGATTTTATTTCTTTTTCCCACGTAATATTTTAATTTAAAAACAGTTTGATCCCTGAGAAACGGTTTAGCAGCATTTCCTATCAACAATCTCCAAAAACAAATTTTATATATTTCTAAGTAATTTAAACTATAGGTGTATAAGTTTTCTAACGTCGCCCGGAGGCGCAACGGTAGCGCGTCTGACTCCAGATCAGAAGGTTGCGTGTTCAAATCACGTCCAGTTCAATATGTTAGTTTTTAACTTTTACAGTTCAACTCTTTTTACTACTAAAAACTTAAAACAAGCAATTTCATTCTGTGGCAATAAATAAAATTAACTAATAGATGAGTTTAGACAATATGAATGATTTTATTTCTTTTTCCCACGTAATATTTCAATTTAAAAACAGTTTCATCCCTGAGAAACGGTTTAGCAGCATTTCCTATCGTAACAAGAATCTCCAAAAATAAATTTTATATATTTCTAAGTAATTTAAATTATAGGTGTATAAGTTTTCTAACGTGAACCGGTGGCGCAACGGTAGCGCGTCTGACTCCAGATCAGAAGGTTGCGTGTTCAAATCACGTCAGGGTCAAGATGTTACTTTTTAACTTTTACAGTTAAACTCTTTTTACTACTAAAAACTTAAAACAAGCAATTTCATTCTGTGGCAATAAATAAAATTAACTAATAGATGAGTTTAGACAATATGAATGATTTTATTTCTTTTTCCCACGTAATATTTCAATTTAAAAACAGTTTGATCCCTGAGAAACGGTTTAGCAGCATTTCCTATCGTAACAAGAATCTCCAAAAACAAATTTTATATATTTCTAAGTAATTTAAACTATAGGTGTATAAGTTTTCTAACGTCGCCCAGTGGCGCAACGGTAGCGCGTCTGACTCCAGATCAGAAGGTTGCGTGTTCAAATCACGTCCGGTTCAATATGTTAGTTTTTAACTTTTACAGTTAAACTCTTTTTACTACTAAAAACTTAAAACAAGCAATTTCATTCTGTGGCAATAAATAAAATTAACTAATAGATGAGTTTAGACAATATGAATGATTTTATTTCTTTTTCCCACGTAATATTTCAATTTAAAAACAGTTTGATCCCTGAGAAACGGTTTAGCAGCATTTCCTATCGTAACAAGAATCTCCAAAAATAAATTTTATATATTTCTAAGTAATTTAAATTATAGGTGTATAAGTTTTCTAACGTGGCCCGGTGGCGCAACGGTAGCGCGTCGGACTGCAGATCAGAAGGTTGCGTGTTCAAATAGCGTCAGGGTCAAAATGTTACTTTTTAACTTTTACAGTTAAACTCTTTTTACTACTAAAAACTTAATACAAGCAATTTCATTCTGTGGCAATCAATAAAATTAACTAATAGATGAGTTTAGACAATATGAATGATTTTATTTCTTTTTCCCACGTAATATTTCAATTTAAAAACAGTTTGATCCCTGAGAAACGGTTTAGCAGCATTTCCCATCGTAACAAGAATCTCCAAAAACAAATTTTACATATTTCTAAGTAATTTAAATTATAGGTGTATAAGTTTTCTAACGTCGCCCGGTGGCGCAACGGTAGCGCGTCTGACTCCAGATCGGAAGGTTGCGTGTTCAAATCACGTCCGGGTCAATGTGTTACTTTTTAACTTTTACAGTTAAACTCTTTTTACTACCAAAATCTTAAAACAAGCAATTTCGTTCTGTGGCAATAAATAAAATTAACTAATAGATGAGTTTAGACAATATGAATGATTTTATTTCTTCTTCCCACGTAATATTTCAATTTAAAAACAGTTTGATCCCTGAGAAACGGTTTAGCAGCATTTCCTAACGTAACAAGAATCTCCAAAAACAAATTTTATATATTTCTAAGTAATTTAAATTATAGGTGTGTAAGTTTTCTAACGTGAACCGGTGGCGCAACGGTAGCGCGTCTGACTCCAGATCAGAAGGTTGCGTGTTCAAATCACGTCCGGGTCAAGATGTTACTTTTTAACTTTTACAGTTAAACTCTTTTTACCACCAAAAACTTAAAACAAGCAATTTCATTCTGTGGCAATAAATAAAATTAACTGATAGATGAGTTTTGACAATATGAATGATTTTATTTCTTTTTCCCACGAAAGATTTCAATTTAAAAACAGTTTGATCCCTGAGAAACTGTTTAGCAGCATTTCCCATCGTAACAACAATCTCCAAAAACAAATTTTACATATTTCTAAGTAAATTAAATTATAGGTGTATAAGTTTTCTAACGTGAACCGGTGGCGCAACGGTAGCGCGTCTGACTCCAGATCAGAAGGTTGCGTGTTCAAATCACGTCAGGGTCAAGATGTTACTTTTTAACTTTTACAGTGAAACTCTTTTTACTACTAAAAACTTAAAACAAGCAATTTCATTCTGTGGCAATAAATAAAATTAACTAATAGATGAGTTTTGACAATATGAATGATTTTATTTCTTTTTCCCACGTAATATTTCAATTTAAAAACAGTTTGATCCCTGAGAAACGGTTTAGCAGCATTTCCTATCATAACAAGAATCTCCAAAAATAAATTTTATATATTTCTAAGTAATTTAAATTATAGGTGTATAAGTTTTCTAACGTGAACCGGTGGCGCAACGGTAGCGCGTCTGACTCTAGATCAGAAGGTTGCGTGTTCAAATCACGTCAGGGTCAAGATGTTACTTTTTAACTTTTACAGTTAAACTCTTTTTACTACTAAAAACTTAAAACAAGCAATTTCATTCTGTGGCAATAAATAAAATTAACTAATAGATGAGTTTAGACAATATGAATGATTTTATTTCTTTTTCCCACGTAATATTTCAATTTAAAAACAGTTTGATCAATGAGAAACGGTTTAGCAGCATTTCCCATCGTAACAAGAATCACCAAAAACAAATTTTATATATTTCTAAGTAATTTAAATTATAGGTGTGTAAGTTTTCTAACGTGAACCGGTGGCGCAACGGTAGCGCGTCTGACTCCAGATTAGAAGGTTGCGTGTTCAAATCACGTCCGGGTCAAGATGTTACTTTTTAACTTTTACAGTTAAACTCTTTTTACCACCAAAAACTTAAAACAAGCAATTTCATTCTGTGGCAATAAATAAAATTAACTGATAGATGAGTTTTGACAATATGAATGATTTTATTTCTTTTTCCCACGTAAGATTTCAATTTAAAAACAGTTTGATCCCTGAGAAACGGTTTAGCAGCATTTCCCATCGTAACAACAATCTCCAAAAACAAATGTTACATATTTCTAAGTAAATTAAATTATAGGTGTATAAGTTTTCTAACGTGGCCCGGTGGCGCAACGGTAGCGCGTCTGACTCCAGATCAGAAGGTTGCGCGTTCAAATCACGTCCGGGTCAAGATGTTTCTTTTTAACTTTTACAGTTAAACTCTTTTTACAACCAAAAACTTAAAACAAGCAATTTCATTCTGTGGCAATAAATAAAATTAACTGATAGATGATATTAGACAATATGAATGATTTTATTTCTTTTTCCCACGTAATATTTCAATTTAAAAACAGTTTGATCCCTGAGAAACGGTTTAGCAGCATTTCCTATCGTAACAAGAATCTCCAAAAACAAATTTTATGTATTTCTAAGTAATTTAAATTATAGGTGTGTAAGTTTTCTAACGTGAACCGGTGGCGCAACGGTAGCGCGTCTGACTCCAGATCAGAAGGTTGCGTGTTCAAATCACGTCCGGGTCAAGATGTTACTTTTTAACTTTTACAGTTAAACTCTTTTTCCCACCAAAAACTTAAAACAAGCAATTTCATTCTGTGGCAATAAATAAAATTAACTGATAGATGAGTTTTGACAATATGAATGATTTTATTTCTTTTTCCCACGTAAGATTTCAATTTAAAAACAGTTTGATCCCTGAGAAACGGTTTAGCAGCATTTCCCATCGTAACAACAATCTCCAAAAACAAATGTTACATATTTCTAAGTAAATTAAATTATAGGTGTATAAGTTTTCTAACGTGGCCCGGTGGCGCAACGGTAGCGCGTCTGACTCCAGATCAGAAGGTTGCGTGTTCAAATCACGTCCGGGTCAAGATGTTTCTTTTTAACTTTTACAGTTAAACTCTTTTTACAACCAAAAACTTAAAACAAGCAATTTCATTCTGTGGCAATAAATAAAATTAACTGATAGATGATTTTAGACAATATGAATGATTTTATTTCTTTTTCCCACGTAATATTTCAATTTAAAAACAGTTTGATCCCTGAGAAACGGTTTAGCAGCATTTCCTATCAACAATCTCCAAAAACAAATTTTATATATTTCTAAGTAATTTAAACTATAGGTGTATAAGTTTTCTAACGTCGCCCGGTGGCGCAACGGTAGCGCGTCTGACTCCAGATCAGAAGGTTGCGTGTTCAAATCACGTCCGGTTCAATATGTTAGTTTTTAACTTTTACAGTTCAACTCTTTTTACTACTAAAAACTTAAAACAAGCAATTTCATTCTGTGGCAATAAATAAAATTAACTAATAGATGAGTTTAGACAATATGAATGATTTTATTTCTTTTTCCCACGTAATATTTCAATTTAAAAACAGTTTGATCCCTGAGAAACGGTTTAGCAGCATTTCCTATCGTAACAAGAATCTCCAAAAATAAATTTTATATATTTCTAAGTAATTTAAATTATAGGTGTATAAGTTTTCTACCGTGAACCGGTGGCGCAACGGTAGCGCGTCTGACTCCAGATCAGAAGGTTGCGTGTTCAAATCACGTCAGGGTCAAGATGTTACTTTTTAACTTTTACAGTTAAACTCTTTTTACTACTAAAAACTTAAAACAAGCAATTTCATTCTGTGGCAATAAATAAAATTAACTAATAGATGAGTTTAGACAATATGAATGATTTTATTTCTTTTTCCCACGTAATATTTCAATTTAAAAACAGTTTGATCCCTGAGAAACGGTTTAGCAGCATTTCCTATCGTAACAAGAATCTCCAAAAACAAATTTTATATATTTCTAAGTAATTTAAACTATAGGTGTATAAGTTTTCTAACGTCGCCCGGTGGCGCAACGGTAGCGCGTCTGACTCCAGATCAGAAGGTTGCGTGTTCAAATCACGTCCGGTTCAATATGTTAGTTTTTAACTTTTACAGTTCAACTCTTTTTACTACTAAAAACTTAAAACAAGCAATTTCATTCTGTGGCAATAAATAAAATTAACTAATAGATGAGTTTAGACAATATGAATGATTTTATTTCTTTTTCCCACGTAATATTTCAATTTAAAAACAGTTTGATCCCTGAGAAACGGTTTAGCAGCATTTCCTATCGTAACAAGAATCTCCAAAAATAAATTTTATATATTTCTAAGTAATTTAAATTATAGGTGTATAAGTTTTCTACCGTGAACCGGTGGCGCAACGGTAGCGCGTCTGACTCCAGATCAGAAAGTTGCGTGTTCAAATCACGTCAGGGTCAAGATGTTACTTTTTAACTTTTACAGTTAAACTCTTTTTACTACTAAAAACTTAAAACAAGCAATTTCATTCTGTGGCAATAAATAAAATTAACTAATAGATGAGTTTAGACAATATGAATGATTTTATTTCTTTTTCCCACGTAATATTTCAATTTAAAAACAGTTTGATCCCTGAGAAACGGTTTAGCAGCATTTCCTATCGTAACAAGAATCTCCAAAAACAAATTTTATATATTTCTAAGTAATTTAAACTATAGGTGTATAAGTTTTCTAACGTCGCCCGGTGGCGCAACGGTAGCGCGTCTGACTCCAGATCAGAAGGTTGCGTGTTCAAATCACGTCCGGTTCAATATGTTAGTTTTTAACTTTTACAGTTAAACTCTTTTTACTACTAAAAACTTAAAACAAGCAATTTCATTCTGTGGCAATAAATAAAATTAACTAATAGATGAGTTTAGACAATATGAATGATTTTATTTCTTTTTCCCACGTAATATTTCAATTTAAAAACAGTTTGATCCCTGAGAAACGGTTTAGCAGCATTTCCTATCGTAACAAGAATCTCCAAAAATAAATTTTATATATTTCTAAGTAATTTAAATTATAGGTGTATAAGTTTTCTAACGTGAACCGGTGGCGCAACGGTAGCGCGTCTGACTCCGGATCAGAAGGTTGCGTGCTCAAATCACGTCAGGGTCAAGATGTTACTTTTTAACTTTTACAGTTAAACTCTTTTTACTACTAAAAACTTAAAACAAGCAATTTCATTCTGTGGCAATAAATAAAATTAACTAATAGATGAGTCTAGACAATATGAATGATTTTATTTCTTTTTCCCACGTAATATTTCAATTTAAAAACAGTTTGATCAATGAGAAACGGTTTAGCAGCATTTCCCATCGTAACAAGAATCACCAAAAACAAATTTTATATATTTCTAAGTAATTTAAATTATAGGTGTATAAGTTTTCTAACGTGGCCCGGTGGCGCAACGGCAGCGCGTCTGACTCCAGATCAGAAGGTTGCGTGTTCAAATCACGTCCGGGTCAATATGTTACTTTTTAACTTTTACAGTTAAACTCTTTTTACTACCAAAAACTTAAAACAAGCAATTTCATTCTGTGGCTATAAATAAAATTAACTGATAGATGAGTTTAGACAATATGAATGATTTTATTTCTTTTTCCCACGTAATATTTCAATTTAAAAACAGTTTGATCCCTGAGAAACGGTTTAGCAGCATTTCCTATCGTAACAAGAATCTCCAAAAATAAATTTTATATATTTCTAAGTAATTTAAATTATAGATGTATAAGTTTTCTAACGTGGCCCGGTGGCGCAACGGTAGCGCGTCGGACTGCAGATCAGAAGGTTGCGTGTTCAAATAGCGTCAGGGTCAAAATGTTACTTTTTAACTTTTACAGTTAAAATCTTTTTACTACTAAAAACTTAATACAAGCAATTTCATTCTGTGGCAATCAATAAAATTAACTAATAGATGAGTTTAGACAATATGAATGATTTTATTTCTTTTTCCCACGTAATATTTCAATTTAAAAACAGTTTGATCCCTGAGAAACGGTTTAGCAGCATTTCCCATCGTAACAAGAATCTCCAAAAACAAATTTTACATATTTCTAAGTAATTTAAATTATAGGTGTATAAGTTTTCTAACGTGGCCCGGTGGCGCAACGGCAGCGCGTCTGACTCCAGATCAGAAGGTTGCGTGTTCAAATCACGTCCGGGTCAATATGTTACTTTTTAACTTTTACAGTTAAACTCTTTTTACTACCAAAAACTTAAAACAAGCAATTTCATTCTGTGGCAATAAATAAAATTAACTGATAGATGAGTTTAGACAATATGAATGATTTTATTTCTTTTTCCCACGTAATATTTCAATTTAAGAACAGTTTGATCCCTGAGAAACGGTTTAGCAGCATTTCCTATCGTAACAAGAATCTCCAAAAATAAATTTTATATATTTCTAAGTAATTTAAATTATAGGTGTATAAGTTTTCTAACGTGGCCCGGTGGCGCAACGGTAGCGCGTCGGACTGCAGATCAGAAGGTTGCGTGTTCAAATAGCGTCAGGGTCAAAATGTTACTTTTTAACTTTTACAGTTAAACTCTTTTTACTACTAAAAACTTAATACAAGCAATTTCATTCTGTGGCAATAAATAAAATTAACTAATAGATGAGTTTAGACAATATGAATGATTTTATTTCTTTTTCCCACGTAATATTTCAATTTAAAAACAGTTTGATCCCTGAGAAACGGTTTAGCAGCATTTCCTATCAACAATCTCCAAAAATAAATTTTATATATTTCTAAGTAATTTAAACTATAGGTGTATAAGTTTTCTAACGTCGCCGGGGCCGAACCGGTAGCGCGTCTGACTCCAGATTAGAAGGTTGCGTGTTCAAATCACGTCCGGTTCAATATGTTAGTTTTTAACTTTTACAGTTCAACTCTTTTTACTACTAAAAACTTAAAACAAGCAATTTCATTCTGTGGCAATAAATAAAATTAACTAATAGATGAGTTTAGACAATATGAATGATTTTATTTCTTTTTCCCACGTAATATTTCAATTTAAAAACAGTTTGATCCCTGAGAAACGGTTTAGCAGCATTTCCTATCGTAACAAGATTCTCCAAAAATTAATTTTATATATTTCTAAGTAATTTAAATTATAGGTGTATAAGTTTTCTAACGTGAACCGGTGGCGCAACGGTAGCGCGTCTGACTCCAGATCAGAAGGTTGCGTGTTCAAATCACGTCAGGGTCAAGATGTTACTTTTTAACTTTTACAGTTAAACTCTTTTTACTACTAAAAACTTAAAACAAGCAATTTCATTCTGTGGCAATAAATAAAATTAACTAATAGATGAGTTTAGACAATATGAATGATTTTATTTCTTTTTCCCACGTAATATTTCAATTTAAAAACAGTTTGATCCCTGAGAAACGGTTTAGCAGCATTTCCTATCGTAACAAGAATCACCAAAAACAAATTTTATATATTTCTAAGTAATTTAAATTATAGGTGTATAAGTTTTCTAACGTGGCCCCGTGGCGCAACGGCAGCGCGTCTGACTCCAGATCAGAAGGTTGCGTGTTCAAATCACGTCCGGGTCAATATGTTACTTTTTAACTTTTACAGTTAAACTCTTTTTACTACCAAAAACTTAAAACAAGCAATTTCATTCTGTGGCAATAAATAAAATTAACTGATAGATGAGTTTAGACAATATGAATGATTTTATTTCTTTTTCCCACGTAATATTTCAATTTAAGAACAGTTTGATCCCTGAGAAACGGTTTAGCAGCATTTCCTATCGTCACAAGAATCTCCAAAAATAAATTTTATATATTTCTAAGTAATTTAAATTATAGGTGTATAAGTTTTCTAACGTGGCCCGGTGGCGCAACGGTAGCGCGTCGGACTGCAGATCAGAAGGTTGCGTGTTCAAATAGCGTCAGGGTCAAAATGTTACTTTTTATCTTTTACAGTTAAACTCTTTTTACTACTAAAAACTTAATACAAGCAATTTCATTCTGTGGCAATCAATAAAATTAACTAATAGATGAGTTTAGACAATATGAATGATTTTATTTCTTTTTCCCACGTAATATTTCAATTTAAAAACAGTTTGATCCCTGAGAAACGGTTTAGCAGCATTTCCTATCGTAACAAGAATCTCCAAAAACAAATTTTATATATTTCTAAGTAATTTAAACTATAGGTGTATAAGTTTTCTAACGTCGCCCGGTGGCGCAACGGTAGCGCGGCTGACTCCAGATCAGAAGGTTGCGTGTTCAAATCACGTCAGGGTCAAGATGTTACTTTTTAACTTTTACAGTTAAACTCTTTTTACTACTAAAAATTTAAAACAAGCAATTTCATTCTGTGGCAATAAATAAAATTAACTAATAGATGAGTTTAGACAATATGAATGATTTTATTTCTTTTTCCCACGTAATATTTCAATTTAAAAACAGTTTGATCCCTGAGAAACGGTTTAGCAGCATTTCCCATCGTAACAAGAATCACCAAAAACAAATTTTATATATTTCTAAGTAATTTAAATTATAGGCGTATAAGTTTTCTAACGTGGCCCGGTGGCGCAACGGCAGCGCGTCTGACTCCAGATCAGAAGGTTGCCTGTTCAAATCACGTCCGGTTCAAAATGTTATCTTCTAACTTTTACAGTTAAACTCTTTTTACTCCTAAAAACTTAAAACAAGCAATTTCATTCTGTGGCAATAAATAAAATTAACTAATAGATGAGTTTAGACAATATGAATGATTTTATTTCTTTTTCCCACGTAATATTTCAATTTAAAATCAGTTTGATCCCTGAGAAACGGTTTAGCAGCATTTCCCATCGTAACAAGAATCATCAAAAACAAATTTTATATATTTCTAAGTAATTTAAATTATAGGTGTATAAGTTTTCTAACGTGGCCCGGTGGCGCAACGGCAGCGCGTCTGACTCCAGATCAGAAGGTTGCGTGTTCAAATCACGTCCGGGTGAATATGTTACTTTTTAACTTTTACAGTTAAACTCTTTTTACTACCAAAAACTTAAAACAAGCAATTTCATTCTGTGGCAATAAATAAAATTAACTGATAGATGAGTTTAGACAATATGAATGATTTTATTTCTTTTTCCCACGTAATATTTCAATTTAAAAACAGTTTGATCCCTGAGAAACGGTTTAGCAGCATTTCCTATCGTAACAAGAATCTCTAAATAAATTTTATATATTTCTAAGTAATTTAAATTATAGGTGTGTAAGTTTTCTAACGTGGCCCGGTGGCGCAACGTTAGCGCGTCTGACTGCAGATCAGAAGGTTGCGAGTTCAAATAGCGTCAGGGTCAAAATGTTACTTTTTAACTTTTACAGTTAAACTCTTTTTACTACTAAAAACTTAAAACAAGCAATTTCATTCTGTGGCAATAAATAAAATTAACTAATAGATGAGTTTAGACAATATGAATGATTTTATTTCTTTTTCCCACGTAATATTTCAATTTAAAAACAGTTTGATCCCTGAGAAACGGTTTAGCAGCATTTCCCATCGTAACAAGAATCCCCAAAAACAAATTTTATTTATTTCTAAGTAATTTAAATTATAGGTGTATAAGTTTTCTAACGTGGCCCGGTTTCGCAACGGCAGCGCGTTTGACTTCAGATCAGAAGGATGCGTGTCCAAATCACGTCCGGGTCAATATGTTACTTTTTAACTTTTACAGTTAAACTCTTTTTACAACCAAAAACTTAAAACAAGCAATTTCATTCTGTGGCAATAAATAAAATTAACTGATAGATGAGTTTAGACAATATGAATGATTTTATTTCTTAATCCCACGTAATATTTCAATTTAAAAACAGTTTGATCCCTGAGAAACGCTTTAGCAGCATTTCCTATCGTAACAAGAATCTCCTAAAACAAATTTTATATATTTCTAAGTAATTTAAATTATAGGTGTATAAGTTTTCTAACGTGGCCCCGTGGCGCAACGGCAGCGCGTCTGACTCCAGATCAGAAGGTTGCGTGTTCAAATCACGTCCGGGTCAATATGTTACTTTTTAACTTTTACAGTTAAACTCTTTTTACTACCAAAAACTTAAAACAAGCAATTTCATTCTGTGGCAATAAATAAAATTAACTGATAGATGAGTTTAGACAATATGAATGATTTTATTTCTTTTTCCCACGTAATATTTCAATTTAAGAACAGTTTGATCCCTGAGAAACGGTTTAGCAGCATTTCCTATCGTCACAAGAATCTCCAAAAATAAATTTTATATATTTCTAAGTAATTTAAATTATAGGTGTATAAGTTTTCTAACGTGGCCCGGTGGCGCAACGGTAGCGCGTCGGACTGCAGATCAGAAGGTTGCGTGTTCAAATAGCGTCAGGGTCAAAATGTTACTTTTTATCTTTTACAGTTAAACTCTTTTTACTACTAAAAACTTAATACAAGCAATTTCATTCTGTGGCAATCAATAAAATTAACTAATAGATGAGTTTAGACAATATGAATGATTTTATTTCTTTTTCCCACGTAATATTTCAATTTAAAAACAGTTTGATCCCTGAGAAACGGTTTAGCAGCATTTCCTATCGTAACAAGAATCTCCAAAAACAAATTTTATATATTTCTAAGTAATTTAAACTATAGGTGTATAAGTTTTCTAACGTCGCCCGGTGGCGCAACGGTAGCGCGGCTGACTCCAGATCAGAAGGTTGCGTGTTCAAATCACGTCAGGGTCAAGATGTTACTTTTTAACTTTTACAGTTAAACTCTTTTTACTACTAAAAATTTAAAACAAGCAATTTCATTCTGTGGCAATAAATAAAATTAACTAATAGATGAGTTTAGACAATATGAATGATTTTATTTCTTTTTCCCACGTAATATTTCAATTTAAAAACAGTTTGATCCCTGAGAAACGGTTTAGCAGCATTTCCCATCGTAACAAGAATCACCAAAAACAAATTTTATATATTTCTAAGTAATTTAAATTATAGGCGTATAAGTTTTCTAACGTGGCCCGGTGGCGCAACGGCAGCGCGTCTGACTCCAGATCAGAAGGTTGCCTGTTCAAATCACGTCCGGTTCAAAATGTTATCTTCTAACTTTTACAGTTAAACTCTTTTTACTCCTAAAAACTTAAAACAAGCAATTTCATTCTGTGGCAATAAATAAAATTAACTAATAGATGAGTTTAGACAATATGAATGATTTTATTTCTTTTTCCCACGTAATATTTCAATTTAAAATCAGTTTGATCCCTGAGAAACGGTTTAGCAGCATTTCCCATCGTAACAAGAATCATCAAAAACAAATTTTATATATTTCTAAGTAATTTAAATTATAGGTGTATAAGTTTTCTAACGTGGCCCGGTGGCGCAACGGCAGCGCGTCTGACTCCAGATCAGAAGGTTGCGTGTTCAAATCACGTCCGGGTGAATATGTTACTTTTTAACTTTTACAGTTAAACTCTTTTTACTACCAAAAACTTAAAACAAGCAATTTCATTCTGTGGCAATAAATAAAATTAACTGATAGATGAGTTTAGACAATATGAATGATTTTATTTCTTTTTCCCACGTAATATTTCAATTTAAAAACAGTTTGATCCCTGAGAAACGGTTTAGCAGCATTTCCTATCGTAACAAGAATCTCTAAATAAATTTTATATATTTCTAAGTAATTTAAATTATAGGTGTGTAAGTTTTCTAACGTGGCCCGGTGGCGCAACGTTAGCGCGTCTGACTGCAGATCAGAAGGTTGCGAGTTCAAATAGCGTCAGGGTCAAAATGTTACTTTTTAACTTTTACAGTTAAACTCTTTTTACTACTAAAAACTTAAAACAAGCAATTTCATTCTGTGGCAATAAATAAAATTAACTAATAGATGAGTTTAGACAATATGAATGATTTTATTTCTTTTTCCCACGTAATATTTCAATTTAAAAACAGTTTGATCCCTGAGAAACGGTTTAGCAGCATTTCCCATCGTAACAAGAATCCCCAAAAACAAATTTTATTTATTTCTAAGTAATTTAAATTATAGGTGTATAAGTTTTCTAACGTGGCCCGGTTTCGCAACGGCAGCGCGTTTGACTTCAGATCAGAAGGATGCGTGTCCAAATCACGTCCGGGTCAATATGTTACTTTTTAACTTTTACAGTTAAACTCTTTTTACAACCAAAAACTTAAAACAAGCAATTTCATTCTGTGGCAATAAATAAAATTAACTGATAGATGAGTTTAGACAATATGAATGATTTTATTTCTTTTTCCCACGTAATATTTCAATTTAAAAACAGTTTGATCCCTGAGAAACGCTTTAGCAGCATTTCCTATCGTAACAAGAATCTCCTAAAACAAATTTTATATATTTCTAAGTAATTTAAATTATAGGTGTATAAGTTTTCTAACGTCACCTGGTGGCGCAACGGTTGCGCGTCTTACTCCAGATCAGAAGGTTGCGTGTTCAAATCACGTCCGGGTCAAAATTGTTACTTTTTGACTTTTACAGTTAAACTGGTTTTGCTTCTTAAATCTTTAAACAAAGCATTTCATTCTGAGGCAAAATATAAAAGTAGCCAATAGATGAGTTTAGTCAATCTGAATGATTTTATTTCTTTTTCCCACGTAATATTTCAATTTAAAAACAGTTTGATCCCTGAGAAACGGTTTAGCAGCATTTCCTATCGTAACAAGAATCTCCAAAAACAAATTTTATATATTTCTAAGTAATTTAAACTATAGGTGTATAAGTTTTCTAACGTCGCCCGGTGGCGCAACGGTAGCGCGTCTGACTCCAGATCAGAAGGTTGCGTGTTCAAATCACGTCCGGTTCAATATGTTAGTTTTTAACTTTTACAGTTAAACTCTTTTTACTACTAAAAACTTAAAACAAGCAATTTCATTCTGTGGCAATAAATAAAATTAACTAATAGATGAGTTTAGACAATATGAATGATTTTATTTCTTTTTCCCACGTAATATTTCAATTTAAAAACAGTTTGATCCCTGAGAAACGGTTTAGCAGCATTTCCCATCGTAACAAGAATCACCAAAAACAAATTTTATATATTTCTAAGTAATTTAAATTATAGGCGTATAAGTTTTCTAACGTGGCCCGGTGGCGCAACGGCAGCGCGTCTGACTCCAGATCAGAAGGTTGCCTGTTCAAATCACGTCCGGTTCAATATGTTACCTTCTAACTTTTACAGTTAAACTCTTTTTACTCCTAAAAACTTAAAACAAGCAATTTCATTCTGTGGCAATAAATAAAATTAACTAATAGATGAGTTTAGACAATATGAATGATTTTATTTCTTTTTCCCACGTAATATTTCAATTTAAAAACAGTTTGATCCCTGAGAAACGGTTTAGCAGCATTTCCCATCGTAACAAGAATCACCAAAAACAAATTTTATATATTTCTAAGTAATTTAAATTATAGGTGTATAAGTTTTTTAACGTGGCCCGGTGGCGCAACGGCAGCGCGTCTGACTCCAGATCAGAAGGTTGCGTGTTCAAATCACGTCCGGGTCAATATGTTACTTTTTAACTTTTACAGTTAAACTCTTTTTACTACCAAAAACTTAAAACAAGCAATTTCATTCTGTGGCAATAAATAAAATTAACTGATAGATGAGTTTAGACAATATGAATGATTTTATTTCTTTTTCCCACGTAATATTTCAATTTAAAAACAGTTTCATCCCTGAGAAACGGTTTAGCAGCATTTCCTATCGTAACAAGAATCTCCAAAAATAAATTTTATATATTTCTAAGTAATTTAAATTATAGGTGTATAAGTTTTCTAACGTGGCCCGGTGGCGCAACGGTAGCGCGTCTTTCTGCAGATCAGAAGGTTGCGAGTTCAAATAGCGTCAGGGTCAAAATGTTACTTTTTAACTTTTACAGTTAAACTCTTTTTACTACTAAAAACTTAAAACAAGCAATTTCATTCTGTGGCAATAAATAAAATTAACTAATAGATGAGTTTAGACAATATGAATGATTTTATTTATTTTTCCCACGTAATATTTCAATTTAAAAACAGTTTGATCCCTGAGAAACGGTTTAGCAGCATTTCCCATCGTAACAAGAATCCCCAAAAACAAATTTTATTTATTTCTAAGTAATTTAAATTATAGGTGTATAAGTTTTCTAACGTGGCCCGGTTTCGCAACGGCAGCGCGTTTGACTTCAGATCAGAAGGTTGCGTGTCCAAATCACGTCCGGGTCAATATGTTACTTTTTAACTTTTACAGTTAAACTCTTTTTACAACCAAAAACTTAAAACAAGCAATTTCATTCTGTGGCAATAAATAAAAATAACTGATAGATGAGTTTAGACAATATGAATGATTTTATTTCTTTTTCCCACGTAATATTTCAATTTAAAAACAGTTTGATCCCTGAGAAACGGTTTAGCAGCATTTCCCATCGTAACAAGAATCACCAAAAATAAATTTTATATATTTCTAAGTAATTTACATTATAGGTGTATAAGTTTTCTAACGTGAACCGGGGGCGCAACGGTAGCGCGTCTGACTCCAGATCAGAAGGTTGCGTGTTCAAATCACGTCAGGGTCAAGATGTTACTTTTTAACTTTTACAGTTAAACTCTTTTTACTACTAAAAATTTAAAACAAGCAATTTCATTCTGTGGCAATAAATAAAATTAACTAATAGATGAGTTTAGACAATATGAATGATTTTATTTCTTTTTCCCACGTAATATTTCAATTTAAAAACAGTTTGATCCCTGAGAAACGGTTTAGCAGCATTTCCCATCGTAACAAGAATCACCAAAAACAAATTTTATATATTTCTAAGTAATTTAAATTATAGGCGTATAAGTTTTCTAACGTGGCCCGGTGGCGCAACGGCAGCGCGTCTGACTCCAGATCAGAAGGTTGCCTGTTCAAATCACGTCCGGTTCAAAATGTTATCTTCTAACTTTTACAGTTAAACTCTTTTTACTCCTAAAAACTTAAAACAAGCAATTTCATTCTGTGGCAATAAATAAAATTAACTAATAGATGAGTTTAGACAATATGAATGATTTTATTTCTTTTTCCCACGTAATATTTCAATTTAAAATCAGTTTGATCCCTGAGAAACGGTTTAGCAGCATTTCCCATCGTAACAAGAATCATCAAAAACAAATTTTATATATTTCTAAGTAATTTAAATTATAGGTGTATAAGTTTTCTAACGTGGCCCGGTGGCGCAACGGCAGCGCGTCTGACTCCAGATCAGAAGGTTGCGTGTTCAAATCACGTCCGGGTGAATATGTTACTTTTTAACTTTTACAGTTAAACTCTTTTTACTACCAAAAACTTAAAACAAGCAATTTCATTCTGTGGCAATAAATAAAATTAACTGATAGATGAGTTTAGACAATATGAATGATTTTATTTCTTTTTCCCACGTAATATTTCAATTTAAAAACAGTTTGATCCCTGAGAAACGGTTTAGCAGCATTTCCTATCGTAACAAGAATCTCTAAATAAATTTTATATATTTCTAAGTAATTTAAATTATAGGTGTGTAAGTTTTCTAACGTGGCCCGGTGGCGCAACGTTAGCGCGTCTGACTGCAGATCAGAAGGTTGCGAGTTCAAATAGCGTCAGGGTCAAAATGTTACTTTTTAACTTTTACAGTTAAACTCTTTTTACTACTAAAAACTTAAAACAAGCAATTTCATTCTGTGGCAATAAATAAAATTAACTAATAGATGAGTTTAGACAATATGAATGATTTTATTTCTTTTTCCCACGTAATATTTCAATTTAAAAACAGTTTGATCCCTGAGAAACGGTTTAGCAGCATTTCCTATCGTAACAAGAATCTCCAAAAACAAATTTTATATATTTCTAAGTAATTTAAACTATAGGTGTATAAGTTTTCTAACGTCGCCCGGTGGCGCAACGGTAGCGCGGCTGACTCCAGATCAGAAGGTTGCGTGTTCAAATCACGTCAGGGTCAAGATGTTACTTTTTAACTTTTACAGTTAAACTCTTTTTACTACTAAAAATTTAAAACAAGCAATTTCATTCTGTGGCAATAAATAAAATTAACTAATAGATGAGTTTAGACAATATGAATGATTTTATTTCTTTTTCCCACGTAATATTTCAATTTAAAAACAGTTTGATCCCTGAGAAACGGTTTAGCAGCATTTCCCATCGTAACAAGAATCACCAAAAACAAATTTTATATATTTCTAAGTAATTTAAATTATAGGCGTATAAGTTTTCTAACGTGGCCCGGTGGCGCAACGGCAGCGCGTCTGACTCCAGATCAGAAGGTTGCCTGTTCAAATCACGTCCGGTTCAAAATGTTATCTTCTAACTTTTACAGTTAAACTCTTTTTACTCCTAAAAACTTAAAACAAGCAATTTCATTCTGTGGCAATAAATAAAATTAACTAATAGATGAGTTTAGACAATATGAATGATTTTATTTCTTTTTCCCACGTAATATTTCAATTTAAAATCAGTTTGATCCCTGAGAAACGGTTTAGCAGCATTTCCCATCGTAACAAGAATCATCAAAAACAAATTTTATATATTTCTAAGTAATTTAAATTATAGGTGTATAAGTTTTCTAACGTGGCCCGGTGGCGCAACGGCAGCGCGTCTGACTCCAGATCAGAAGGTTGCGTGTTCAAATCACGTCCGGGTGAATATGTTACTTTTTAACTTTTACAGTTAAACTCTTTTTACTACCAAAAACTTAAAACAAGCAATTTCATTCTGTGGCAATAAATAAAATTAACTGATAGATGAGTTTAGACAATATGAATGATTTTATTTCTTTTTCCCACGTAATATTTCAATTTAAAAACAGTTTGATCCCTGAGAAACGGTTTAGCAGCATTTCCTATCGTAACAAGAATCTCTAAATAAATTTTATATATTTCTAAGTAATTTAAATTATAGGTGTGTAAGTTTTCTAACGTGGCCCGGTGGCGCAACGTTAGCGCGTCTGACTGCAGATCAGAAGGTTGCGAGTTCAAATAGCGTCAGGGTCAAAATGTTACTTTTTAACTTTTACAGTTAAACTCTTTTTACTACTAAAAACTTAAAACAAGCAATTTCATTCTGTGGCAATAAATAAAATTAACTAATAGATGAGTTTAGACAATATGAATGATTTTATTTCTTTTTCCCACGTAATATTTCAATTTAAAAACAGTTTGATCCCTGAGAAACGGTTTAGCAGCATTTCCCATCGTAACAAGAATCCCCAAAAACAAATTTTATTTATTTCTAAGTAATTTAAATTATAGGTGTATAAGTTTTCTAACGTGGCCCGGTTTCGCAACGGCAGCGCGTTTGACTTCAGATCAGAAGGATGCGTGTCCAAATCACGTCCGGGTCAATATGTTACTTTTTAACTTTTACAGTTAAACTCTTTTTACAACCAAAAACTTAAAACAAGCAATTTCATTCTGTGGCAATAAATAAAATTAACTGATAGATGAGTTTAGACAATATGAATGATTTTATTTCTTTTTCCCACGTAATATTTCAATTTAAAAACAGTTTGATCCCTGAGAAACGCTTTAGCAGCATTTCCTATCGTAACAAGAATCTCCTAAAACAAATTTTATATATTTCTAAGTAATTTAAATTATAGGTGTATAAGTTTTCTAACGTCACCTGGTGGCGCAACGGTTGCGCGTCTTACTCCAGATCAGAAGGTTGCGTGTTCAAATCACGTCCGGGTCAAAATTGTTACTTTTTGACTTTTACAGTTAAACTGGTTTTGCTTCTTAAATCTTTAAACAAAGCATTTCATTCTGAGGCAAAATATAAAAGTAGCCAATAGATGAGTTTAGTCAATCTGAATGATTTTATTTCTTTTTCCCACGTAATATTTCAATTTAAAAACAGTTTGATCCCTGAGAAACGGTTTAGCAGCATTTCCTATCGTAACAAGAATCTCCAAAAACAAATTTTATATATTTCTAAGTAATTTAAACTATAGGTGTATAAGTTTTCTAACGTCGCCCGGTGGCGCAACGGTAGCGCGTCTGACTCCAGATCAGAAGGTTGCGTGTTCAAATCACGTCCGGTTCAATATGTTAGTTTTTAACTTTTACAGTTAAACTCTTTTTACTACTAAAAACTTAAAACAAGCAATTTCATTCTGTGGCAATAAATAAAATTAACTAATAGATGAGTTTAGACAATATGAATGATTTTATTTCTTTTTCCCACGTAATATTTCAATTTAAAAACAGTTTGATCCCTGAGAAACGGTTTAGCAGCATTTCCCATCGTAACAAGAATCACCAAAAACAAATTTTATATATTTCTAAGTAATTTAAATTATAGGCGTATAAGTTTTCTAACGTGGCCCGGTGGCGCAACGGCAGCGCGTCTGACTCCAGATCAGAAGGTTGCCTGTTCAAATCACGTCCGGTTCAATATGTTACCTTCTAACTTTTACAGTTAAACTCTTTTTACTCCTAAAAACTTAAAACAAGCAATTTCATTCTGTGGCAATAAATAAAATTAACTAATAGATGAGTTTAGACAATATGAATGATTTTATTTCTTTTTCCCACGTAATATTTCAATTTAAAAACAGTTTGATCCCTGAGAAACGGTTTAGCAGCATTTCCCATCGTAACAAGAATCACCAAAAACAAATTTTATATATTTCTAAGTAATTTAAATTATAGGTGTATAAGTTTTTTAACGTGGCCCGGTGGCGCAACGGCAGCGCGTCTGACTCCAGATCAGAAGGTTGCGTGTTCAAATCACGTCCGGGTCAATATGTTACTTTTTAACTTTTACAGTTAAACTCTTTTTACTACCAAAAACTTAAAACAAGCAATTTCATTCTGTGGCAATAAATAAAATTAACTGATAGATGAGTTTAGACAATATGAATGATTTTATTTCTTTTTCCCACGTAATATTTCAATTTAAAAACAGTTTCATCCCTGAGAAACGGTTTAGCAGCATTTCCTATCGTAACAAGAATCTCCAAAAATAAATTTTATATATTTCTAAGTAATTTAAATTATAGGTGTATAAGTTTTCTAACGTGGCCCGGTGGCGCAACGGTAGCGCGTCTTTCTGCAGATCAGAAGGTTGCGAGTTCAAATAGCGTCAGGGTCAAAATGTTACTTTTTAACTTTTACAGTTAAACTCTTTTTACTACTAAAAACTTAAAACAAGCAATTTCATTCTGTGGCAATAAATAAAATTAACTAATAGATGAGTTTAGACAATATGAATGATTTTATTTATTTTTCCCACGTAATATTTCAATTTAAAAACAGTTTGATCCCTGAGAAACGGTTTAGCAGCATTTCCCATCGTAACAAGAATCCCCAAAAACAAATTTTATTTATTTCTAAGTAATTTAAATTATAGGTGTATAAGTTTTCTAACGTGGCCCGGTTTCGCAACGGCAGCGCGTTTGACTTCAGATCAGAAGGTTGCGTGTCCAAATCACGTCCGGGTCAATATGTTACTTTTTAACTTTTACAGTTAAACTCTTTTTACAACCAAAAACTTAAAACAAGCAATTTCATTCTGTGGCAATAAATAAAAATAACTGATAGATGAGTTTAGACAATATGAATGATTTTATTTCTTTTTCCCACGTAATATTTCAATTTAAAAACAGTTTGATCCCTGAGAAACGGTTTAGCAGCATTTCCCATCGTAACAAGAATCACCAAAAATAAATTTTATATATTTCTAAGTAATTTACATTATAGGTGTATAAGTTTTCTAACGTGAACCGGGGGCGCAACGGTAGCGCGTCTGACTCCAGATCAGAAGGTTGCGTGTTCAAATCACGTCAGGGTCAAGATGTTACTTTTTAACTTTTACAGTTAAACTCTTTTTACTACTAAAAATTTAAAACAAGCAATTTCATTCTGTGGCAATAAATAAAATTAACTAATAGATGAGTTTAGACAATATGAATGATTTTATTTCTTTTTCCCACGTAATATTTCAATTTAAAAACAGTTTGATCCCTGAGAAACGGTTTAGCAGCATTTCCCATCGTAACAAGAATCACCAAAAACAAATTTTATATATTTCTAAGTAATTTAAATTATAGGCGTATAAGTTTTCTAACGTGGCCCGGTGGCGCAACGGCAGCGCGTCTGACTCCAGATCAGAAGGTTGCCTGTTCAAATCACGTCCGGTTCAAAATGTTATCTTCTAACTTTTACAGTTAAACTCTTTTTACTCCTAAAAACTTAAAACAAGCAATTTCATTCTGTGGCAATAAATAAAATTAACTAATAGATGAGTTTAGACAATATGAATGATTTTATTTCTTTTTCCCACGTAATATTTCAATTTAAAATCAGTTTGATCCCTGAGAAACGGTTTAGCAGCATTTCCCATCGTAACAAGAATCATCAAAAACAAATTTTATATATTTCTAAGTAATTTAAATTATAGGTGTATAAGTTTTCTAACGTGGCCCGGTGGCGCAACGGCAGCGCGTCTGACTCCAGATCAGAAGGTTGCGTGTTCAAATCACGTCCGGGTGAATATGTTACTTTTTAACTTTTACAGTTAAACTCTTTTTACTACCAAAAACTTAAAACAAGCAATTTCATTCTGTGGCAATAAATAAAATTAACTGATAGATGAGTTTAGACAATATGAATGATTTTATTTCTTTTTCCCACGTAATATTTCAATTTAAAAACAGTTTGATCCCTGAGAAACGGTTTAGCAGCATTTCCTATCGTAACAAGAATCTCTAAATAAATTTTATATATT
This sequence comes from Parasteatoda tepidariorum, assembly GCF_982258835.1. Classification (NCBI taxonomy): domain Eukaryota; kingdom Metazoa; phylum Arthropoda; class Arachnida; order Araneae; family Theridiidae; genus Parasteatoda; species Parasteatoda tepidariorum. Next base: position 21,543,390 of record NC_141764.1, on the reverse strand, counting down.
TCTAAGTAATTTAAATTATAGGTGTGTAAGTTTTCTAACGTGGCCCGGTGGCGCAACGTTAGCGCGTCTGACTGCAGATCAGAAGGTTGCGAGTTCAAATAGCGTCAGGGTCAAAATGTTACTTTTTAACTTTTACAGTTAAACTCTTTTTACTACTAAAAACTTAAAACAAGCAATTTCATTCTGTGGCAATAAATAAAATTAACTAATAGATGAGTTTAGACAATATGAATGATTTTATTTCTTTTTCCCACGTAATATTTCAATTTAAAAACAGTTTGATCCCTGAGAAACGGTTTAGCAGCATTTCCCATCGTAACAAGAATCCCCAAAAACAAATTTTATTTATTTCTAAGTAATTTAAATTATAGGTGTATAAGTTTTCTAACGTGGCCCGGTTTCGCAACGGCAGCGCGTTTGACTTCAGATCAGAAGGATGCGTGTCCAAATCACGTCCGGGTCAATATGTTACTTTTTAACTTTTACAGTTAAACTCTTTTTACAACCAAAAACTTAAAACAAGCAATTTCATTCTGTGGCAATAAATAAAATTAACTAATAGATGAGTTTAGACAATATGAATGATTTTATTTCTTTTTCCCACGTAATATTTCAATTTAAAAACAGTTTGATCCCTGAGAAACGCTTTAGCAGCATTTCCTATCGTAACAAGAATCTCCTAAAACAAATTTTATATATTTCTAAGTAATTTAAATTATAGGTGTATAAGTTTTCTAACGTCACCTGGTGGCGCAACGGTTGCGCGTCTTACTCCAGATCAGAAGGTTGCGTGTTCAAATCACGTCCGGGTCAAAATTGTTACTTTTTGACTTTTACAGTTAAACTGGTTTTGCTTCTTAAATCTTTAAACAAAGCATTTCATTCTGAGGCAAAATATAAAAGTAGCCAATAGATGAGTTTAGTCAATCTGAATGATTTTATTTCTTTTTCCCACGTAATATTTCAATTTAAAAACAGTTTGATCCCTGAGAAACGGTTTAGCAGCATTTCCTATCGTAACAAGAATCTCCAAAAACAAATTTTATATATTTCTAAGTAATTTAAACTATAGGTGTATAAGTTTTCTAACGTCGCCCGGTGGCGCAACGGTAGCGCGTCTGACTCCAGATCAGAAGGTTGCGTGTTCAAATCACGTCCGGTTCAATATGTTAGTTTTTAACTTTTACAGTTAAACTCTTTTTACTACTAAAAACTTAAAACAAGCAATTTTATTCTGTGGCAATAAATAAAATTAACTAATAGATGAGTTTAGACAATATGAATGATTTTATTTCTTTTTCCCACGTAATATTTCAATTTAAAAACAGTTTGATCCCTGAGAAACGGTTTAGCAGCATTTCCCATCGTAACAAGAATCACCAAAAACAAATTTTATATATTTCTAAGTAATTTAAATTATAGGCGTATAAGTTTTCTAACGTGGCCCGGTGGCGCAACGGCAGCGCGTCTGACTCCAGATCAGAAGGTTGCCTGTTCAAATCACGTCCGGTTCAATATGTTACCTTCTAACTTTTACAGTTAAACTCTTTTTACTCCTAAAAACTTAAAACAAGCAATTTCATTCTGTGGCAATAAATAAAATTAACTAATAGATGAGTTTAGACAATATGAATGATTTTATTTCTTTTTCCCACGTAATATTTCAATTTAAAAACAGTTTGATCCCTGAGAAACGGTTTAGCAGCATTTCCCATCGTAACAAGAATCACCAAAAACAAATTTTATATATTTCTAAGTAATTTAAATTATAGGTGTATAAGTTTTTTAACGTGGCCCGGTGGCGCAACGGCAGCGCGTCTGACTCCAGATCAGAAGGTTGCGTGTTCAAATCACGTCCGGGTCAATATGTTACTTTTTAACTTTTACAGTTAAACTCTTTTTACTACCAAAAACTTAAAACAAGCAATTTCATTCTGTGGCAATAAATAAAATTAACTGATAGATGAGTTTAGACAATATGAATGATTTTATTTCTTTTTCCCACGTAATATTTCAATTTAAAAACAGTTTCATCCCTGAGAAACGGTTTAGCAGCATTTCCTATCGTAACAAGAATCTCCAAAAATAAATTTTATATATTTCTAAGTAATTTAAATTATAGGTGTATAAGTTTTCTAACGTGGCCCGGTGGCGCAACGGTAGCGCGTCTTTCTGCAGATCAGAAGGTTGCGAGTTCAAATAGCGTCAGGGTCAAAATGTTACTTTTTAACTTTTACAGTTAAACTCTTTTTACTACTAAAAACTTAAAACAAGCAATTTCATTCTGTGGCAATAAATAAAATTAACTAATAGATGAGTTTAGACAATATGAATGATTTTATTTATTTTTCCCACGTAATATTTCAATTTAAAAACAGTTTGATCCCTGAGAAACGGTTTAGCAGCATTTCCCATCGTAACAAGAATCCCCAAAAACAAATTTTATTTATTTCTAAGTAATTTAAATTATAGGTGTATAAGTTTTCTAACGTGGCCCGGTTTCGCAACGGCAGCGTGTTTGACTTCAGATCAGAAGGTTGCGTGTCCAAATCACGTCCGGGTCAATATGTTACTTTTTAACTTTTACAGTTAAACTCTTTTTACAACCAAAAACTTAAAACAAGCAATTTCATTCTGTGGCAATAAATAAAATTAACTGATAGATGAGTTTAGACAATATGAATGATTTTATTTCTTTTTCCCACGTAATATTTCAATTTAAAAACAGTTTGATCCCTGAGAAACGGTTTAGCAGCATTTCCCATCGTAACAAGAATCACCAAAAACAAATTTTATATATTTCTAAGTAATTTAAATTATAGGTGTATAAGTTTTCTAACGTGGCCCGGTAGCGCAACGGCAGCGCGTCTGACTCCAGATCAGAAGGTTGCGTGTTCAAATCACGTCCGGGTCAATGTGTTACTTTTTAACTTTTACAGTTAAACTCTTTTTACTACCAAAAACTTAAAACAAGCAATTTCATTCTGTGGCAATAAATAAAATTAACTGATAGATGAGTTTAGACAATATGAATGATTTTATTTCTTTTTCCCACGTAATATTTCAATTTAAAAACAGTTTGATCACTGAGAAACGGTTTAGCAGCATTTCCTATCGTAACAAGAATCTCCAAAAATAAATTTTATATATTTCTAAGTAATTTAAATTATAGGTGTATAAGTTTTCTAATGTGGCCCGGTGGCGCATCGGTAGCGCGTCTGACTGCAGATCAGAAGGTTGCGTGTTCAAATAGCGTCAGGGTCAAAATGTTACTTTTTAACTTTTACAGTTAAACTCTTTTTACTACTAAAAACTTAAAACAAGCAATTTCATTCTGTGGCAATAAATAAAATTAACTAATAGATGAGTTTAGACAATATGAATGATTTTATTTCTTTTTCCCACGTAATATTTCAATTTAAAAACAGTTTGAACCCTGAGAAACGGTTTAGCAGCATTTCCCATCGTAACAAGAATCCCCAAAAACAAATTTTATATATTTCTAAGTAATTTAAATTATAGGTGTATAAGTTTTCTAACGTGGCCCGCGGGCGCATCGGTAGCGCGTCTGACTGCAGATCAGAAGGTTGCGTGTTCAAATAGCGTCAGGGTCAAAATGTTACTTTTTAACTTTTACAGTTAAACTCTTTTTACTACTAAAAACTTAAAACAAGCAATTTCATTCTGTGGCAATAAATAAAATTAACTAATAGATGAGTTTAGACAATATGAATGATTTTATTTCTTTTTCCCACGTAATATTTCAATTTAAAAACAGTTTGATCAATGAGAAACGGTTTAGCAGCATTTCCCATCGTAACAAGAATCACCAAAAACAAATTTTATATATTTCTAAGTAATTTAAATTATAGGTGTATAAGTTTTCTAACGTGGCCCGGTGGCGCAACGGCAGCGCGTCTGACTCCAGATCAGAAGGTTGCGTGTTCAAATCACGTCCGGGTCAATATGTTACTTTTTAACTTTTACAGTTAAACTCTTTTTACTACCAAAAACTTAAAACAAGCAATTTCATTCTGTGGCAATAAATAAAATTAACTGATAGATGAGTTTAGACAATATGAATGATTTTATTTCTTTTTCCCACGTAATATTTCAATTTAAAAACAGTTTGATCCCTGAGAAACGGTTTAGCAGCATTTCCTATCGTAACAAGAATCTCCAAAAACAAATTTTATATATTTCTAAGTAATTTAAACTATAGGTGTATAAGTTTTCTAACGTCGCCCGGTGGCGCAACGGTAGCGCGTCTGACTCCAGATCAGAAGGTTGCGTGTTCAAATCACGTCCGGTTCAATATGTTAGTTTTTAACTTTTACAGTTAAACTCTTTTTACTCCTAAAAACTTAAAACAAGCAATTTCATTCTGTGGCAATAAATAAAATTAACTAATAGATGAGTTTAGACAATATGAATGATTTTATTTCTTTTTCCCACGTAATATTTCAATTTAAAAACAGTTTGATCCCTGAGAAACGGTTTAGCAGCATTTCCCATCGTAACAAGAATCACCAAAAACAAATTTTATATATTTCTAAGTAATTTAAACTATAGGTGTATAAGTTTTCTAACGTCGCCCGGTGGCGCAACGGTAGCGCGTCTGACTCCAGATCAGA
>NC_141764.1:20548756-20636256 GCF_982258835.1 Parasteatoda tepidariorum | reverse complement strand
TTTTCAGTTTGTTCTACGTGACTTTCAGTCTGATTTGCTCTCAACAAAATCCAACATTTTGGTGCCGAAATAACTCGGTAAGTCATACTGAACTTTTATAATTACTTTCGTCAAAAATCTGAATTGGAATGGCTACCGGTAGTGAAAAACTTGTAATATTTAAACGCAAACGAACAACGCTACGCCTAATCGGAGTTGTCAAGCGATGTTTACGAAAGGTACTCGGACGAGCACTTCTTGACGAGGAAGGTCTGTCCACGGCCCTCATTGGAATAGAAGCCGCTCTGAACAGCCGACCATTGATATACGAAGATGACAGTTCCACAGCCTTAACACCAAGCCATTTCTTGACAGGACGGAAACTAACGGCCATTCCATCCAGCCCAAATAACAACACAAAGCTAAGAAAATTCTACAAGCAGCAGCAGGACTTACTCGACTGCTTTTGGAAAAAATGGTCTAAGGAATATTTGCTTCAATTGCGGTCATTTCATCAAGTTCGTAATCAGGACAATATCATTAACATCCGAATTGGCGATATTGTACTTCTACAAGAAGATGTCCGACCACGTCACATGTGGAAGAAAGCTAGAGTGGTGAACTTGCATGAAGGACGAGACGGAAAAATAAGATCCTGTGAGCTGAGAGTGAATGGTCACAATATAACCCGTCCGGTAGCTCTGGTCATCCCCCTCGAGGTCGACCAGGGTGGGGAGGATGTTGAGGTTTGAGTTCGAGATTAGTTAGATAGTTTGAGTTTCCTGTGCTGGCAACATCTTATTGTTTTTATATTCTTTTTGGATGTAAATAAAAGTTAAGTTTTCAGTTTGTTCTACGTGACTTTCAGTCTGATTTGCTCTCAACAAAATCCAACACTGGGTGCTAATTAATAAACGCCTCTTAATTTTGTTCAATACATCTTTATATATAAAATTCAAAGTTTGCATGTGTACAAGAACGTTTTTACTTTAAGAACTTGAGAGGGGGGTACCAATTAAAATCTAGCTTTTTTCTGCAATTTTTAAATTTTCATGGGGTATTTTTTTGAGCTATCATCACTTTCCAGCAGCATTCAGTTTTCACACAGTATAGAAAAAATTAAAACTAAGTATTTAAACTTATTTTTAGATATTACTATTATTTTCTTTATAAAATAAGAAATATCACTTTTTTTAAAATAGAGTATTTCGAAATGTCTCTTTGAGACTGGCCACTGATGGTTGAAACGACGCTTTTACTTCAAACTTCATGCCATTGCCTTTATTATTTCTCTGGGTTTAAAATCTGGTAAAATATATTACCAGACTTACTCATAACATGGCAGTTTTTTTTTTATTTAGTTCTAGATAACATAGATCAACATGCATGACAAAAACTTATATTTTAATCTGCTTCTTATCAGTACTGCAACTATTCTTTGAAATTGACGGGTTATGTATGGTGCAAATCTAAAGATTGCGCTCTTGAGTAGCAACCCATGCAATACAGCTCTGATAATTCAACTTTATAATGCCATTCGAAGTCTTACCGTGACTCTCTACCATCCATATATATATATATATATATATATGTATGTATATATATATATATATATATATATATATATATATATATATATATATATATATATATATATATATATATATATATATATATATATATATATATATATATATATATATATATATATATATATATATATATATATATATATATATATATATATATATATATATATATATATATATATATATATTATGCTGCTGAGAGCCCTTTCATTTTGCTTATTACTTAAAATATTGTTTTTAAATGTTAATTAATACATCTGCTTAAAATACTGTAATGCTCATCACTTTGGTGCACTAGGTGCTAAGAAACGAACTGATTTCCTAAGAAAAATCATGTGAATAACCCTGTTTGGGACTGTTTTCATATTATTGTAAAAAATGGCTCACCATGCTAAAAGTAAGGAAGGCAGACTTACAATTTATTGCCGCTGAATTAGCTGTTGAGAATCTTAAGATTTCATGTTTTGAAAACAGCGATCGTAGTAAATCCTACTTATGAAAAAAAAATTGCGAGAGTAATGCCAAATTCATAAATTAATAGACGAAAAGAAGGACATTATTAAAGGAAATTAGAAAAAAAAAAACATGGAGTTAGAATTACGAAATGCTACTTTAGAATCAGAAAACGCAAAAATAGATCTCGGATTGATGAAGAATCCCTGTCAGATCGTAAGTAAATAAATTTTTTTAAAAACTGAACTTGAGAAAGAATCACTTTAGGAATTAGAGAGGATAAATTTAGAGATTAATAGATTAGAGAAGTTAATAAAAGAGAATGCGACCAAATAATGTAACGATTTCGAAAAACTCAAATACAATTTCAGTTGAGAACACAGCGTTTGAAACATTAACTCTGCCGAATCTCAAAGAAACTTATTTTTTCCTAAAAACAGACTTCAATATTAAAAAAAGCACCTGAGGAAGAGGCAATTCATCAAGTTTACTGGGAAAGAAAGCTGCAAATATTTTAATTTACATTAAAAATGAGAACATAAAATAAAATATATAATTTTCAAAGTGTTTGAAACAGCCCCTTTAGCATGTTTGCCGAAACGCTTCAAAACGTTTGCCGAATAGAACTCATGCATCACGTGTTTTAGTTCATTTTTACTGTAAACTGGGAAACTTTTCAAATTTTTAAACATTAAAAGAGCTAACAATTAGTAATAAATGTTACCAGTGAGTTATAAATTATACCAGTTACTGATAAATTATTATCGATTTGGAAACCTTGACGCACATAAAACAGGAAAGAAATTAGTTTGCACCTTTGATTTGCGGTAAGGCTGGTGATTTATATTTTACATCGAAAAATAATTTAAGTGCATTCTCATAATACTAGATATAGCAGGTACGAATATAACTCATAAAAAGAAAGGAGAGATATCCCCATCAAAGTCAGAAAGAAGAATTAAAACTAAAAGAGAATAAAAGAGGAATTTAAAAAAAATTCCGTTTATATTTTAGTGAGAATCCTATGGCCCCTAAGTGTAATCAAAGATATCTGAATAAAAAAAAAGACTCAAATCAAAACAGACGCAGTTGTAGTTGCAAAAATTTACGCTTCTTCTTCTTTTTCTTCTTCTTCTTTGTCAGAACAACAGCTCCTTGCAAGCCTTGGCGTCCTCAACAGCAAACAAATGACAGCGCCTCCTATCTATGGCAACTCCCTTTCAATTTTTGATCTTTAGGGTTTTCAGGTCATTTTCGATGTCGTTGAGCCATCTAGTAAGGGGTGTGCCTCTAGGATGTGACCCCTCGTGGTTCTTAAAGGTGACGATTCTCATGGCGCTATTTTCTGGGCTTCTCCATGGATGACCCAGCCATCTCAGCCTATTACTGCGGATTATTTGTGTAATTTGGGGCTGCTTATAGAGTCGGTGGAGCAGAGAACAGTTTTGTCTCTACAACAGTAACATTTCTTTTGAAGTAGCCTAAAAATTTCCATTTAAAAACCCAATAATTTTTCATTGGATATTTCTATAAATTATAATATGTAACCCTCCTAGGCATTCCTGGTGAGTCTTTTCCGGCCTCTGATGGGGCTATTTTTTTCTTATTTAAGCGATTAATTTCTGATGTTCCATTATTTAGGCTTATGGTACACGACCGCCATTTTCTCAATGCTATTTTTACATTTCTTCTTATCGCTAATTTTAATTTTGCTTTCTTTAATTTTAATAACTTCATTCATTATTTATTTTCTTTTGTAAATGCATTTTTTTTTTCAATTTCATAATTTTCGGATCTAATGGCTATTTATTTATAGACATTAATTTTGTTATTGAGATATCAATGTTATAGGTTTTCGCTATATTAACTTTCGCCATTTTGTGTACGTTGACTTTGATTCTTCTTTTAATATGATTACTGCACTTTAATTCTCTGATTTCTTATGTTATGCCTTTATTTTATCCTTTTCTGATTGATAAATATAACTGTCTTATTTTTGTCTCATTGATTTCATATAATTTTTTAAACATGCATCATTTTTCAAAATTTTTTGTCGATTCTCTCCATTTGAAAATCAAAATAAACTATATAACGAAAAATACAGTTATATTAACTATTCAATTTTACATAATGATTTTTCCAACCAATTATTTTTATTATTACATTATTTCCTTGTTATATTTCTTTTGATACCTTTTACTTGTATTACTTTTGCTTAATACTTTTTACTTGGTGTCTTCAATCAACATAGAAGTCTACGTACACATTGGTAATCATTTTTGTTTATTACACATACCCTAGTGTTATAGTGAATAATGTGTTGGGTAATAGCGCATTGTCCAACGTATTATTTATAATAAGTAATGGTGTTATAATAATTATATTCAATCATTCGTTAGATTTGGTAAAAATTACTACGTATAATAGTACATATTGATTGCATTGATCGTTTAAAATAAAAGATTTCAGTCACTTGTAACCTGTTATCGCGTCTTGTTGTGATTACAAGTAGTCATAATCACTTTTAATCTGAAATCATTACTTGTAACTTTTGAAATAATTACAAGTAGTTTATTACCATGCATGTTTTATTTGTAGTTGTCATAATCATAGAGTATTCCGTGGCCACTTTTGTTGACCCGTGAAATTATTCAGTTATTCTTGACTATAGAATAAAGAATAATGAGCGATTTATTCTTTATTCAAAATATTTCTGACTAATGAATAAATCTTTATTCATTTTTCAGGAAGATTTTGAATAATTATTCATCATTCTTTATTCATTATTCTGAACGACAAATGCCCATCTATGACTGCAATTATTATTCAAAAGTCGCGGTTGACAGTCAGTAAATCTCAATGTACAGATTTGACCTAAAATCTACTTTTTGATACCATAATAATAATGGTCTTATTTGAAGTATGATTCTCAGCATGATGGGGCATTCTAAATAAGAAGTACTTGAGAAGTGTATCTCATTTTTGGAGTAAGTCGCACCCTAGCTTCTAAATGATTATCCAGGAGGGAGAAAGAGTTGCATTTGTACTTCGTTACTATAATGTATAGTAAATCTAGCTTGGATCACAGTTCTCTCAAAGCGTGGTGCTATTCGAAAAATGCTGGCTCTTGTGAAAGCTTATCCAATTTTTACATCAAGTTACTCTTTAACCTCGAAATGACTCTCAAACAGGAACAAGTGTTGCAATTGTTTTCTCACCGCAAAAGCTCAAAGTTAGGAGATCACACCGGCGATACCGTATCTTAATTTCCAGACAATCGTCAGCGAATGTTGCAATTTTTTGACAGGAATCGAGGATCAACTTCGACCATAAGAATAGAATAGGGCTCTAAATTCTCATTGTATTGCCTATTTAAATTAAACAAATGCTTCGATGAGGGGCCCTTCATTGAAATAACTGCTTGACACTTCCCCCGCAAGAATATTCCGTTTCTTTACCACCTGTGAAATGCTTTAAACGTCATATTTGGATAACTCAATTTTTCAAAAAAATTCGATAAAGAAAGAAGAATCTATAAAGATCAAAAAATTTAATGTTACCATTTTGAACTGTTTCACGTAGAAAATTTAATAAATTTTAATAGAATACATATTTTGGAATAATTGAATATATTATATGCATACGAGTACTAAAATACAATGTGTTATTAGTACTTTTTTTCATCGAATTTATTTTTTCTTTCCAGCCTGTCATACTTCAAAAAGTCAAGTGTTTCCACACCAACTGACTCTGGTTTATTGAGTGGCTGTTGGACTTTGAATACGGTTTTTGGAAGACCAAATGCAAAGCCAAGTGTAGTGACTTCGAGTGGGAGTAAGATATAACTTTTTTCTTTCCTCGTATCATGAAATTTTGTTTACCAAACATTTTGAAGCTATTTCCCACTAGGCATAACAAAAAGTTTTGACACTGAATTACAAATCACCTTTTTTAAAGTGAAAATTAACTTAGTTAATAATCGGAGCTGAAGATTCTAAATTAAATAAGATTAGTTCATGTTAGAGAAAATGTCTTTTAAATAGAATGTTATGAAATCATACCAGCCTGTATTCCCAGCCAAAATATTGTTCAGAAAAGCTTTAAAAATGGCAATTAAAAGAGCAATTAAAAGAGCTCCTCATTGAGGAGATAACTATTAAAACAAATTTAAGAAGTACGGTAAACAAGTGTGCGCAAAGCAGCTATCTTTCGTTTAAGGTATTGTTTATGTTATGAGTGGCAACTGAAACCGCAAATGGTTTCCGATGAACAGAAGTTAGAAATTCATGCAATTCCAAGTAATAAGAACCTCTAAGAAAGTTAAACACTTACTACTTCTTCGAACGTGAATTGTATCGAAAAATCTATAAAATCCGTACCATTGATAACATAGCCAGCATCAGCATTGTCCAACAATGTCAGCACTACCCATCAATGATGTTCAATTTTAATGGTAAATTTTATCGAATAATTGATGACTTGACTGTTTACTTCTTAGGTGATCTGAATAGGCATTATTTTGAAGTAAAACTCCTTGATTTATTAGAGTTTTCTTTTTATAGACGATAAGTCCAGCATTGTTTAATATTAATCGCTTGCTTAAATTTGACAAACTTAAACTTGATATTCTTCTAAAGGCAAAGATTACTTTGTTCATAAAATATATAGTTATTATAATTTCAGGTACGCATATTTTGTAGATTTGTTATCGTGTCTAAATGAATGAACATCCAGATTAGAAAAATATGGAACTGTAAAAAAATTAAACTTTAGGAAAACAGAACATTTGAAAAAATAAGAAAAATTAAAAGAGAAGTATTTTTACATTAAGCAATCTAAAGGTCCTTTCCTAACAAATTTCCTAACGAAATTCAGGTTATATCATGTAATGTAGTGAGAATTTTTGCGCTAACATTCGGTAACACTCAAAAGTTTCCAAAATTACTGCAAAAAATACTGAAACCTACTCACAGAAAACAGAAAAAAGCATAACCATTTTCTAAATTGGAGCCGTTTGCAAACCCGTGCATTTAGTTCGAAGTTATTTAGTCAAAGTTTTGTCTTAAAATTTGTCTTTCTCAATTCACATATTTTCACCTAGAGTGCACAAAAGTGCTCAACTTTTGATAATACCCATGAATTTAAGAAGTGGTAAATGGTTGGAGTACTGTATGGTGCTTCAATTCATACTAGCACTGGAATACTTATTTATTTTTGTCAAAATAAGTCTTTTTTTTTGTTGTTTAAAAATTCAACAAAATTAATATCCGGTACTTCGTTTAAATTAATTAATTATCATATTTTCGGTAAGGCTTTCAAGCTATTAACAGTTGAGTTAGAGTGCATGAAACACAGATCATTAGAATGAAAGTTATTCACGGTGTACTGTTTTTCTCCCTACTGTTTATTGAAACAACTTTAACTAAAAATATACTTTATTCTCACGCTTTTAGTTTTTGAAGTTTGAAGGACATAATTATTGTGATGTTTTGACAATAACTCTATCCTTTTCCCTTAGAATATTTATGTGTGTACGTGAAACTCAGTTCCCATTTTTAAAACTGTACTGTTTCCATACTGTTTCCCAAAAAATATATATTTCTGAATGTTTTAGTTTTTGAAGGCCTTAATTACCTGATATCCTGGCATCAACTGTGACATCCTTTTCCGTAATAATATTTATGTGTGCACATGAGTCTTTGAGCTCTTTTTGAGAATGTCTATTTCTAGTCGGTAGCCATGGGAAAGAGAGTAAATAGGGAATTGCATCGTAGCTCTAGCTCAATCCTTTTTTTTATATGGTGACACATTTTTTTTTAAATAAAATCTTATTCAAGCTAAAAATTTGATACTTTGATGCATTTTTGATGCGATGCGTAGTTTTTGATGTATTTCAACTTTTGCTACTTCGTCCCTAAAAATGCTACATTAGTTTTAAAAACTGGGGTTGAGATGTTTTCATAAATGATGGCATTGAACAACGGGCAGATGTGAAATATTGGTAAGAGTTTGTAACCATTTACTTTCTTCCTCTTTCCTCGATATTTCATGCGTGTATTAGCAAACAAATCCTAATGGCCATAAATTTCCTTCGCTCTTACACGAATCTTAAGAATGTATAAGAGAATGGTAAATTAGAGAACAACCTATGCATTTTAAAATGCTCATTGTAGTTCCAAGTATCTTTCAAATATATAAGATTTTTTAAAGTGCCTGATGGTTTTCAAGTAAAAGAAAAATAATACATGAACAACAAAAAAATGAATGGAAAATAATATCATTTAACAGTAATAAATTACATTAAGCTTTTTGTTTTGTGTTTTACCTAGTTTGATAAGTTATGCTTTAAAAATTAAATAAGCATATTACTGTTCGTTTGCTATTTATTATATTTCATTCAATTATTTCAGCTATAGTTCTCAATATATCCATTGATGAAAGGGAATATATGTATTTTCATCATCCTCCTGAAGGGTTAATATCCATTCACAATCCGTACCGCATTGTCAATCCTCACATTGAAGGCTTCACTTTATCTTTGAAAACACAACGACATACTTTTCATTTAAAGAAGGTAACTCTATTTATACTTTAAAACTCATACTTTTATGCCATTAACTATCTGAAGGTATGCTCTTCGCATTAGGTAAATATTATCTTACCTTTAATCGGCATTTATCAATACTACGATATAGTGCAATAAACTGAACTAAGTTCATAAATATAATAAATTAAACTAAGTTTAATAATTTTTTTTCAGAATTATTTCAAATGGCAATCAAAGCAATCGATCCAAATTACATGCTTACTGCTATATTTTCTACCACAGGGGGCCCAAAAATACTAATTTTCGTTTTTGATTTATAGTCAGCCGCTCGAACTTTTGAAAGACTTAAAATTTACTGATAAGTAAGAAAAAAATCATGATCTGAAAACTTCATAAGTTATAAAATAATTATCTACGTACTTCGTTGAAAAATTTAAAAATGTGAAAAACTGTAAGTTGAAGAGGTCTTAATAAAAGAAAACCTTGATTATTTCGTGAGGCACAGTAATAAAGATCTCAGGGGAAAAAAATTCGAGGTTTTTTTTCCTAATCAAAACGCAAAAACTTGTCCAATGAGTTACGACACCTGAGCCGAAGTCTTTTAGAGAAAATCATTAAAAGTGTAAAACTAAACCTTGGCTGAAGAAGCCACGGCGTCAAAGAGTACCAAAGAGCACTGAGATGTTATCGATATAATCATTTAGGGCACATGGGGAAGGACTATCAGAATAACCAGTTGCAATAAAACCTAATGCTTCCATTGTAACGAGATCGGATATCACGCCAAGACATGCAAAGAGATGATCAAATGCGTTAACTACCATGAAACAATCATGAAGTTTGGATAACGCTTGGAAGTTAAACAGAGTGCTTTGAAGAAGTCCTGTCCATATACCAACGAGCAATAGATAGAATTCAAGGAAAAATAAATTTCAACTAGGCAGGTCCTAGAATCCAACTGTGATTGCAAGCCAATTGTAGCGTTCTCCGATATTCTGCACCTTTTATTATTTTTTATTTTAATTATTATTTTAAATTTTTTTTTGTAATTGGTTTTATTGAAACTGGTTCGAGGTAATGAGCATTCCAAATCATATTATTAAAATTGAGAGAAGGAAGGTTGCTTTAAAAAAATTCTAAACGTGTTGTTTACCAGAAAAACGCCAACAGCCATCAGGTGATTCACCAAACAAGAGTCTAAAGCGGTGTTGGAATCGCGGCCCAGTCATTGGCTACAGACGAGTTGGCGCTGAGGACCTTGGATTTACTGTTTGGTGTGGGCAGGCCTCTTCTGCTCATGGACAAGATTGTGGTCCTTGCTTACTGCTCGCATATTGCATGTTTCGTTCGACTCTGACGACAACTCATGCATTTCCAACAAATAAATTTCTTGGGTGTTACAGTTTAATTTATTAGTAAAGTTATTAATGTATTAAAAATGGATAGGCTGAAATCATTTGGAAAGTACTTGCATTTGGACATAGCCATGATAGAAATAGTTAAATGATTGATTTTTTAATAATAAAATTAAGACCGAAAATAGTATAAAAGGTAATTAAATTAAGGGGAACGTGATCGTTAAGGAAAGTAGTAGTGCAATGCTATCGTGGTATAACAATAACCCATTACGTGCAAAGGGTCACAAAGTGTGAGGTTTGAAAAAATTAGATAAATAGGTATCACAAAATTTTGGAATAAGGGCGAAACTAAAATAAATTAAAGGTTAAAGATAAATACGATAATGACATGCTATATCCAGACATAAATATATCATTCAATGTAATTTAGTCAATATAAGGTTTCCAAAGAGAGTTAAGTAAGTGCCCATTACGATAAAAAGGTACTCACCACATACAGGAGAAATTAATGAAACAAACAACGAATTGAAGATTCACATAACAGCAACTGAATTTATTTTTATTATTTTTTTTTAAATCACGTAATCACACACAAAGAAAAATAGTTAAATATGAATTTAGAGATATTATTTCACTAATGACAAGGTTTTTGCGGAGAAATGAGTAACAAAGAGTAAATTAGAAAAGGTAATATAAAGGTTCGCAATCAAAGGTGAATTTGAAGAGTGATAAGAAAAATACAAAATCATTTAACTTACAGAAATTACTGATTTACGAAGAAAATTTAAAGATACGAAAGGGTTGATATGAAGAACATTAAATTATTGAAAATTGTAAAGAATTTAGTGATTCTACATTGATATTTTAGGTTAAAAAAATTGGGATGTTGGGAAAATAATTAATTACGGACTGAAATCCGCATCTCGGAGAAAAAAAAGTAACAAGCAAGGAGGTTAGAGAGAGAATGTATCAAAAGTGACTTAAAAAATTCGTTAACTGGTGTAGGACCAGGAAAGTTACAGCCAATTAAATCTAAAGAGGAGGAGAGTTTGAAAAATTAAAGGAAAGAGATTGGTTGGTAAGCATCCCTAAAAAATAAAAGAAGTAAAAAAGAAAGAGGAGTTTATTCTTCCCCACAGGAAGTGCGATGACCGGGTTGACCATGAGGGAGATCAACAAGAAAGTTAAAGTAAATATAATTGCTATATTGGAGGGGAAAAGAAGGAAAAAGGTTTAAAGAAAAATTAACGGCTTAGGTTAAGTTAAAGATTAGATTGTCACTTTACATTAAGTGTAAATGTGACATTGGGCTTAAGGCTTCAACTCTTAAATTTCTATATTTTGGTACAATGCACTTATTTTACATTGAATTTTGTGATTTATTTCAAATGATTGTGTGTACAGATGCTTTAACATATTTTATCAATTTTTGTACCAGTAGAGAAAGACAAAGGTGAAGCCAGAGATACAATTCCCATTCATAGAATGGTTTTAATTTTTCTTTGCTCTGTTTACAGGTGGTGAAGAAACTTCTTCCATATCCATATGACACTAATTGCATTGATTACATATCCAGGTGGAAAGAAAGAGGAGGCAGGGGACCAATGAATAATGCAGTAAGTAAAAATAATAAGTATCTTCTTTTCTAGCCATATACATATTAGAGCTGGGAGAAAACCGCTATAGTGATTAACTTTATTTTCAAGTTATTTTGAGTTTAGAATAGATGCTTTATTTAAAAGGAAGAAATTGGCAAAAGAATATTGAAAATGGGTTGATGCCTCGCGCATGATACTTAAAACTCATAAAGACTGAGAAATGTGAAAACTTTTCAATGTCAATTAAAATTGTGCAATTGTCATGTTGTAGCTTCTAATGCATATTTAATAGTTTAAAAAAAATGAAATACATTAAAGTATCGTTATTAACTCTATGATTTCTAATTACTAATTTCTCATGAGCTCGAAAAACAGGAATTGTATACATTTTTTCAAATTTCTTGCCATTTACTTTTGCGGCTAATGAACCACCACATCCACTTACAACTGTGCATTTCGCTTGCTATAGTTTCTTATGTTTCTATTAAGGATTTAAGAAAAGGAAATAAATGTAAATTTATTTATAATTTCTAAGTACACTAGAAAAACCCGGAAAACATAATTTTTTCAATTTCTTGCTTTATACTGCCATGGTATATTAGCTACCACATAAAGAAGGGCAAGGTTTTGAATGCTCTTACAACTGTGGATTCCTGAAAAGATTGCCCTGAAGAGATTTCGTTCACAGCAAATTATCAAAACATGAATGATGCTTACACGAGAAATTCTTATCAAATTTTCAATTGAAACAAACAGCAGACGTGTCTGTTTTTCTAAAGAAGCAAGGATACTAAGTCAAAAAATATTATGATCATACAGCAAAACATCTATGCTATGTCTAACTACAAGATTATTAAAATATTATATGTTTATCGTAATTTGTAGGAATTTGTACAATTGTCAAAGAGGCAAAGAATTATTATAGCGGAAGGGATAACTTGATTGGCCATCCTCGCAAGTCATGGACTCCTTGTGTGGTAAATGGTAACTGGTGCACATTAAATCTGTCTAGTCACAAAGCCTCCCATGTTCCCATAGCAAATCAATACATCTGGAGGTTATGAATTGGAGATTGATTGTTTTCTAGTTTAGGTCAAAATTACGATCTGTGGATTACGATCTGTACTCATGTCCATAACTTAAGAATACTTTAGAATCCCACGAAAAGTTAATTGTAAAGTAAAAATTTCTCCTGTACATTTATCACGCAGATCTTCAAAATTACGAGGCAAATTACAGGGAACCAACAGATGACGCCGATAGTACGTCACAATGACGAAAATGTAAGAGAGGAGTTCATAAGGTATGGTTGCAAATAAGTAAATTTGTTCGCAAGTTTTCTGTAAGTCATTCAGTGTCATAACCAAATAGTTTATGACACGGTGGACGGTTTCTGTGTTCGTGAAATTGCCCGACATTTCATCTCTAGGCTAGGCGTTTCATATTAAGATGGAAATGTCAGCAGACGTTACAGTACATGCCACCACTGAGTGTCAATGTCAAATTTAGAGCCGAATGAGAGCACCGCATCCAAGTAATCACGGGTACTACAGCATCAAGGCAATCCGTGTTCAAACATTAGAGAAATATTGGAATAAAATGTCTGTCATATCTGTTTTACTCTCGGGAACTCACTGTTCACAGCAATCAGTCTGGAGGTGGTTACAATGGGTTGTTCTCCGAGGAATCCAGGTTTAGCTTGCAGTCTGATTCACGTTGGAATTCTACATGGATTACCCATGACCACCAATCGTAACCATTACGGTGGTTTAGGATTGATCGTTTGGGCTGGAATTATACTAAGCACCAAAACTGCATTTTCAAATCGGAACCATAATAGGCCAAATTTTTCGAAGCGTCATTCTGAAGCAACGAGCTTGGAAGAATTTCGTCTGTCACTTTCTTCATGTGTGCCGGAATTCGTAGAGCATTGCTTGCTGAGAGTAGATAAGCTCGATATTACGATACTTGGCATACCACATCGTTGTACGGACAGTAGTTTACTATATGGGAGATATGCAATGTATTAACCAATGTACTAACCATACCAACTATGCAATTAAGCTTTTCTAAGGAAGATATTTTTTAAAATTAACCTTAGATGCAAAAAATCGTTGTTTTTATGAATGATATTGTGGCGAAATCATCGTACTTGATTCTAAAAGTTCATGCTCTGGCGAACCTAAAATATGCAATCTACGCTCAAAGTAATTTTTGTTATCTATTTGAACTGAACTGAAGTTCAAGAAATAAATCGTGGTCATCTCAAACTTCGTTACCATCGAAACCATTGCGATACTTTGTTCTTTTTCTCTACTTTTCTTTACTTTACTTATCTCTTTTTTCGGTAACCTGCCTTACGTTTTTCTTCAGCTTTTACTTGGTCAATTATTCTTCTATGGTTTTAATTTTGTTAAGTTTTCATTAAAATTATGTTTAAATTTAGCATTTCTCCAAATTATTTATCTTTGGTGACAGACTCAACTGAACACGCAGACTCATAAATAACGCAGCCGTTTTCTCGCCAAAGATAAGTGGTGACCCGGTTTTTGTGTGGATTTAGCCAACACCCTCTGTAACTAGACAAGGCCTGAGCGCGTGAAGAATGAGTCATCAATAGTAGTCCGTCGCTTTTCCTCTCTGCATCAGCGGCTGAGAATATGTACGCTTAACTTAAGAATTTCTCGTTGAGCAAAGATATTACCATTATGTGATTTTCGCGAGAAAAAGTTATTTTCAAGTTTATAATATTTTTTTAATAAACATTTCCATAAATGGTTAAAGACAACATCTTTCAATTTAATAATATTAAAAAAAGATCGTAATTAATATTTTTTGTAAAAATTATTTTTTCCTTTAACTGAAACTTTGTATGGAAATATTTTATGCAATTTCCAATTTATTTTTCTAATGAATCACAAATAGTTATTTTTAACAAATTTTAAGAAACGTGATGTGATTTTTTAAAACTTTTTTTTTGACAAATTTAATATATAATCACTCAATAAATAGTAATTTATTTACTTTGTAAATTTTATTAATATTCTCTCAATTTTATTAGCAAATCGAAAATACGGCAAATAAATTAATACAATCAAAATCAAATAATTTACTTAATATTCTTAAATTCTAATTTATCTATTTCATACATAATTTAAATTTGTCGTTTTTTGTCATAGAATGGAAGCTTTATTCCACAATGCAGTTAACTGTTCTATTAGTGAACATAATTTACTGATAGATAACTATATAACCAAATTAATTTAGTATTGATTTTAAATAGGGTGAAACACTTAAAAAAAGTTATTACAAATTTAAATTTTATTTTTTGTACATAACCTATTTAATTAAAAGTAAAGATAAAATGTTTAACTTCCAAAAATCAAATTTGAATTATCATACATTTTAAAATTTTAATTTTTTTGTACATTCACAACTGTAGTTCACAACTGTTAAACAGAATTATCGACTCATAGAGAAGATAGAGTATTTTTACTATTTTATTAGACAAAAAATATCAAAATATAAAGCTATATAAAAGAGTCAAATTATTTACAGAACATTAATGAAATTTAAATACATCATGAACTAGTCACACAAGTTTTTATTCACAAAATGGAATGAAAAATTTACTTCTAAATATAGTCATGAATATAACCTACAAATATTAATAACCAATTCAATAAAATTAAATACATAATGATTTCAAATAAGCTGCTATTTTCTTAAGGACTTTAATACATAAAATATAAAAACCTATTCTTTATCCTGGTTGAAAAAAATTTTCATTAAATAAAATATATAATTTTGAATTTTTTATGCAATGTTAAAAAAGTCCTTCAAAACAATTATACAAAAATTATAGCATGATAATAGTAAATAAAATAGATTTGAAAATATATTATACAAAAACAATCTACAAGTGAAAAGAAAATTATAAATTTCATAAGCTTGTATTACACAACAAATTAAAAAAAAAATTTTTTTTTAATCAAAATCAAATACTATATTAGAATATTATTTAATTCTTTTAGATCATGAATTTTTAAATGTAGTATTAATGACATTTTTAGTCCCTAATTTGAAAAAAAAGCATTTCTAAATAATATGAATAAAAATTCGATGAACAAAAGTTTGAAATTGATAGCATATTTTGATAAAATGATTAAAAATATGCAACATTCCAAAATTAAAGAAAGGGGATGCAATATATTAAAAAAGTTGGAAGTAAAAAAAGTAAATCTTTTAAAAAGAATCAAATTGCAATTAAATTTATTTATATGTAATGTTTATTTATTTATATGTTATTTATATTAATGTTTTTCCAATGTACTTAATTTGCGTTTTTGAGAAATTTTTTTAACCACATCATTCTTGTTAGAACAATAATTTTTAAGTAACATGTTAGCGGTAGTCCAAATTATTTTTTTGACGATCAGCTCAGCAACGTGACCTGATGAGCACACATCAACATCATTAAAAACTTCAAAATCTGTTAATAAGTTCATAATCAAATTTGTCATGAAAAGCCTTTGGTGTTTAACTGCAAGAAATTGTTTTTCATGCAAAGGTGAAAGAAGTTTTTCTGCAACTGCATACGAAAAGCACACAATTCTGATTACGTTAGAATTAGGGAATTTCAAACTTCCCCTGTTCATGGAAGATATTAATTTATAACAATCATCAACTGCCAATTCTTTGTCCATGGTCAGTTGACTTTCACAAGAAACACACTTCAAATTTTTACATATTTGATAAATACAATACCCAGCCATATATACAAAAATTGGTAGTTTATCATCTAAATTTGTGATATCAATATCAGTGATAGGTATGTTGACATTTTCAGAAATATGCTCATGACATTCTGTGACATCAATATCAAATTGTGTTATGCTAAATTCTCCAAACTTGGATGACTTTAAAGTCAATAATCGACAGACTAGTCGACAATCTTTCCCCGGTTTTACTGTCGTAAATAAATGTTTCTCTTTCCACATCATGGGAATGGAAATGTAATTCACATACCTGAAAAATAAAAAAGGAAATTTTTAATACAAATTTAAATATTTACAAACAGTATTTCAATTCATAATGCTCTTTTCATTATGCAAATATTATTAATAAAAGTTCCAAGCCATCAGAATCAAATTTTTTAAATAGTTAAAAACTTATATTGTTTGTTTGAATTTCTTCATCAAGGAATTTTATAGCAAAGGTTAGCACGTTTCTGCCAAGATGGTTAAAATTACTGGCCGCCACATTTGTGGCAAAAAACTATAGAAATTAAGGAAATGACGTGAAAATAAATACTGAGATTGACATACAATGGTCAATTTATCGAAAAAACAATTAAATGTAAAACAAAGTACAGTTCATATACAAAATTATCACCATTCAAAATTAAATATTACATTGTTTGTACTCCACAGTAATTTATAGTATAACAAAAGATAAGTTTTGATGCAGTTTCTAAACTTAAACAATTTCTAACTTTTCCATGCAAGTTTTTAAATTTTCTAAGTAAATTTTTTTAAAAATTTTAAGAGGACTCTCTTTTGTTTTGCAGAACTAGAATGCATTACCATCAAACAAGATTTGTGAAACTTTCATCTATTGCATATTCTTTAAATTTGAGCCATCATTTAAATTGATTATGTAATTTTTTAGGGTTTACATTTATGAATTAGGGAATCTAACTAATTATAACAGCATGTTTCCTAATAAAACATGCTTCTCTAATAAGATATATGTTAGTATTGAAATGAAAACTTACTCTTGATGATTTGGATGGAGTAAAATTCTCTCGTGGTATACTTTTTAGCCACCTGTCGCAGAGCTCTTTAACTTCAGGGAATTTAAAAATTGAAACTTTTTCCGAAGAACTGTCATAGTTGCCTTTGCAATTGGGAACACAGCAACGAAAAGGCATTTTTAAAGATTAATCTGAAATAAGAGAGATCAAAAATAATTTAAAATTATTTGCTATAATAATAAGCACATCAATATAAATTAGCAATATTTAAGTAATACTATATTGAAAAAAATAAGTTCATATAAGATTAATTGAGGTTGTTATGGTAGAACAGTTTGACTAACAAAATCAATGCATTTTTGATAGTAACCAAAAATTTAACACATTTTTTCCATGAATATTATTCAGACTTTAAAACTCTTTGAAGCAAATTATAAACTAACTAAGTTAAAACCAGAGATTTTCGGTTAATAATTTTTTTTAAAATTCAAATTTAAAAACTGGTAACGGAAGGACATTTTTTCGACATGATTATCAAGTTATCTTACTTTTCATAGATATTCAGCCAAACTATTAAACGAAAAAATATGAATACAGAGAAAAGGGTTAATTTATTATAATTTGACTGGGATTTGAGAAAAAATTATTTTAATTATAAGAATGAGCTACTTACAGTAAACATTTTAAAAGTGCAGGTCTAAATAAATTTATTGATTATTTATTATACTTTATAATTACATACCATTTATTATTTCTTGGAAAAAACCTAGTTAATCTAACTAATTATAACAGATCACTCATTATACTAACTAATTCTATTCATATAAGAATGAGCTATTACAGTAAACATTTTAAAAGTGCAGATCTAAATAAATTTATTGATTACTTATTATACTTTGCAACTTATTATACTTTGTAATTACATACCATTTATTATTTCTTGGAAAAAACCTTTATTTATCTTGTTTTTGAACTCAAATAAATTTCATCCTAAAAATGCATTTTATCATTGCTTTGTATTTTATCATTCAATTTTCGTAACCAATTGTAACAAGCATAAAATGTGTTTAACAAGCATAATGCTTTTATAAAAGCATAAAATGTATTTATAGATGTTTCACTAACCATTCATTTTAACTTAACGTAATAAACGTAGACTTGTAAAGCTTGCAAATACAATTTCTCAAACATAAACAAATCAACAGGAATCTAAGATATAGTGTTAAATTAAGACAAACTTTTCGATTTGAATTTATCAGTTAATATTAATAATAACCAAAAATTAGTTAATGTTATATTAATTTTAATAACCACATTTTTAAATTAGTAAAATTTGTGTAGCAGAGCACTCACTTTGGTACTCATCGAATAAAATATGCAGTCTAAGCAAAGTAACATAAACAATCAAAAAGATTACAAAATAGCAAATATTTAAAAATAAAAATAACAAATGAACTTACTTTATTGTCAAAAGACGCTTTTCTTTCCCTTTGAATGGAGTTAGCTAGAAGTAATTATCGTTTAAAACAACGTTAAAGATAAAAATCCACGCGTTCACGAAAAAAAAGTAATGGCGATACAGCAGAATAGAAGCTTCGACGACTTCCAGTTCGCTACGAACGAGTAGGACTTCTCTTGATGACTCATGCTTCCGTTCTTGAAGGCCTTGTCTACTTACAGAGGGTGTTGATTTAGCGCCTCTGTTACATTTGTGGATTGAAATCTTCACATGTGCAATTGACCAACATCAAAATTATCCATTGAAATTTTCCAGAATACTTCAAAATATGCCATTGCCGGAAGAAAACAGTTCAGAAGCAGTACCAGCATCGGAAATATCACGAATAGCAGTCAAACCTCCACCTTTTTGGAAGAATAATCCTAAATTGTGGTTTGCCCAAATCGAAGCCCAATTTGAAATTTCTGGCATTACAAGAGAAGACACAAAATTTAATCATGTCGTTGCCGCCATTGAATCTCATATTTTGGATTCCATCCAAGACCTGATTATCAGTCCACCTGGAAGTAATCAATATTCCGTTTTGAAGACACGACTCATAGAAATCTATGCGGAAACCGAAACTTCAAAATTACGAACTTTATTACAAGGTGTTGAACTTGGCGACCAGCGCCCATCTTTACTGTTAAAAAGAATGCGAGATTTAGCAGGAAAGCATTTCAGCGATGATTTACTAAAATCACTGTGGCTTGATAGACTACCTGCTAATATAAAATTAGTGTTGGTTGCTTCTAGTGAACAGTTAAATAACTTGGCAACTATGGCTGACCGAATTCTAGAGTTTGTTCCTCAAACTTCAGTCAACTCTACTACAGCGCCAGACCCTACACCGAAACATCCAAGTTTGGAACATCAAATTTCAGAGTTGTCTAAACAAGTTGCTAACTTGATGGAAATAGTACATAATCGTCAAAATTTTCATAGGTCTAGAAGTCCATCTTTTAATCGCCAAATGTCACGCAACGGACGTTCTCCGTTCAGACGCCAATATGTTGAACCTTCTAATGAATTTTGTTTCTACCACACCAATTTCGGAGCCTCAGCAAGAAAATGCAAGAGTCCATGCAAATTTCGAACTGTAACCAGGGACGTAACTAAACATTCGGAAAACTAAAAAGGCGGTTGCCTAACGGCCGAAACAATCGCCAGATTGACAGAATTCTACTGGCCGATCGTAAGACTAATATCAAATTCCTAGTCGATACAGGTGCTGATGTCAGCGTTATTCCAAAACATAAGTTGTGTTGTAAGGCTGACCCTACACTTCACCTGTATGCTGCTAATGGTACAGAAATTCATACCTATGGAACAAAGTTATTAGATTTAGATTTGAACTTAAGACGCCAATTCCGATGGAAATTTATTGTTGCTGACGTTAAGCAACCTATAATTGGTATAGACTTTTTAACAAATTTCAATTTATTGGTCGATGCTCGACACAACTGTTTGATTGATGCCAATACGAAACTTTCGTCATCTGGGTTCCGAGTTCAAAACCAAGACTTTACTTTTAATTTAACTACCTTGTCTGAGCTTTTGACAGAATATAAGAAAATTTTAGCGGAGTTTCCAACGTTGACAAATTCTTGCTGTTTAGGTAAACAGAAACAAAATGCTCTAGTTTCACACTTCATTGAGACTACAGGCCCTCCTGTGTTTGCCAGACCTGGAAGATTGCGACCGGAACTTCTGAAAGCAGCTAAAAAAGAATATTCTTATTTAATGTCATTGGGAATTATACGCCCGTCTAAAAGTCCATGGTCTAGTCCTTTACATATGGTCCGAAAAGCGAATGGTGACTGGCGACCATGTGGCGACTATCGCCGATTGAATGCAGTTACTATTCCCGACAGATATCCCGTACCCTACATTCAGGACTGTACTCAAATGCTTGAAGGTAAGAAGATATTTTCTAGTTTAGATTTAAGTAGAGCGTATCATCAAATTCCAGTTAACCCTGAGGATATACCAAAGACAGCAATTACAACCCCATTTGGTTTATTCGAATATGTATTTATGCCATTTGGACTACGAAATGCCGGCCAAACTTTCCAGCGCTTTATAAATCAAGTATTATCAGGTTTAAATTTCTGTATACCCTATTTTGAGGACATTCTAATTGCCTCCACCGATGAACAAGAGCACAAAGTACACCTTGAACTCGTATTTCAAAGATTGGCCGAACACGGTTTAACTTTAAACGCTTCTAAATGTATCTTAGGCCAAGACTCTGTTTCTTTTCTGGGATGCTTAATCACACCTGAAGGGGTTAAAGCACTCCCGGCTAAAGTTGAGACTATTTTAAACCTGCCAAAACCTAAAACAATATCCGACTTAAGAAGATTCTTGGCAATGCTTAATTTCTATCGTCGTTTCATTCCTAATGCTGCACAAACCCAAGCTGTACTTCATGATTTTCTTAAAAATTCTAAGAAAAATGATAATAGATTGGTAAATTGGACTGATAAAGCTATATCTGCGTACGAAAAGTGTAAGCGTGACCTCGCCAATTCAGCCACATTGGCATATTTTCCTTCAGCTCATCCAATCTCCATTACAGTCGATGCTTCAGAAGTTTCCTTAGGCGCAGTCTTACAAGCGCACACGACCTATTGCTTTCTTTTCACGGAAATTAACTCCAGCTGAAAAGAAGTATAGTACCTACGATAGGGAATTATTAGCCATCTACTCTGCCATACGACACTTTAGAGATTCAGTCGAAGGAAAATATTTTTCTATCTTCACAGATCACCGTCCACTGGTATACGCTTTTAGGAAAAAGCATGATACTTGTTCGCCAAGACGATCACGACAACTCGACTACATTTCCCAATACACCACAGACATTAAGCATGTTTCTGGAGCTGACAATGTGGTAGCTGATACCCTGTCTAGGATAAACGATATTTGAATAGCTAATGCAAATCTGGAAGATATTGCAAAAGCTCAACAGGATGACCAGGAACTACAGAACCTATTGACAAATTCATCTTCATCACTTCAGTTACAGAAAATGGAAGTTCAGCCGAACGTTTTCCTCTACTGCGACGTGTCCAGCGACCTTGTGCGACCGTACGTGCCTGTCAATCATCGAAAGATTATTTTTGACAGTTTGCATGGCCTTTCACACCCAGGTATCAATAGCACTAAAGTACTGATCAAGCAGAGATTTATCTGGCCATCAATAAACCGAGATATTGCTCACTGGACACGTTCTTGCATAAACTGTCAAAAATCGAAGGTTCAAAGACATACTAACAGTCCTTTGCAGAGTTTCAAGTTACCTGATCATAGGTTCGAACACATCCATATTGATTTGGTTGGACCTCTCCCACCTTCAGAAGGCTATCGTTATTTACTAACCTGCATTGATCGCTATACTCGATGGCCTGAAGTCATACCCATCTCTGACATCTCTGCTGAAACTGTTGCAAAATGTTTCGTTACCAATTGGATTTCCCGGTTTGGAGTGCCAGCTGTAATAACAAGTGATCAAGGCCGACAATTCATGTCAAAATTGTTTGCCAATCTATCGTCCATGCTGGGAATAAAAAGAATACGTACCACTCCGTATCATGCTATGGCAAATGGTATGATCGAACGCCTGCATAGAACCTTAAAGCAAGGTATTATGTGCCACAACAAACTTCGATGGACCGAGACTCTTCCTATCGTTTTACTAGGAATCAGATCAGCATTTAAAGATGACTTGAAAAGTTCCTGTTCCGAAATGGTTTACGGCACAGGTTTACGCCTACCTGGCCAATTTTTTAACCCTTTCACAAAACCCATTGAAGAGTCTACTTTCATTGAACACTTGAGGGAGACAATGGAAAAGCTTACACCCGTTCCTGCTTCTGATCATTCTCGTCAAACCTGTTTCGTACATCCCGCCTTAAAAGATTCTACTCACGTTTTCATCCGAAAAGATTGGGTAAAACCTCCGTTGACCCCTCCATACGACGGACCTTTCCAGGTACTCTCTCGACAAGGTAAACATTTCACTCTGAAAATTGGATCCCGCACAACTACAATAAGTATAGATCGTCTCAAGCCTGCCTTTTCGGAAACTTCCATTCCTTTGAACTGTTCAAAATCAGAATCTCAACCTCAAGTGTTCACCAGGAGTGGTAGACGTGTGAAATTCAGAATTCCCTAGCTCCATACCTCCGGAATTTGGAGGGGGAGTTTCTGTGGCGAAATCATCGTACTTGATTGTAAAAGTTCATGCTCTGGCGAACCTAAAATATGCAATCTACGCTCAAAGTAATTTTTGTTATCTATTTGAACTGAACTGAAGTTCAAGAAATAAATCGTGGTCATCTCAAACTTCGTTACCATCGAAACCATTGCGATACTTTGTTCTTTTTCTCTACTTTTCTTTACTTTACTTATCTCTTTTTTCGGTAACCTGCCTTACGTTTTTCTTCAGCTTTTACTTGGTCAATTATTCTTCTATGGTTTTAATTTTGTTAAGTTTTCATTAAAATTATGTTTAAATTTAGCATTTCTCCAAATTATTTATCTTTGGTGACAGACTCAACTGAGCACGCAGACTCATAAATAACGCAGCCGTTTTCTCGCCAAAATATCATACATACACCATCTCCTTCGATTATTTTTTAATCTTTTTCCTTACTTTTGTTTTTGTTTGCTGGGCTTCTTGAATAAGTCACGTTTGTTTTGTTTCTGAAGTTTTATTTGCTGACATTATCCTTATAACATAAGTAGAATAAATGGTTTAATTTTAAAGAAGAATAATGAATACAGTAAATAATGAGGAAATGTTTATAGAACCAAAACTGTAGTGTGCTTCATATATATATATATATATATATATATATATATATATATATATATATATATATATATATATATATAGCTGTAAAACAAACATAAAATATACTGGGGACATGAAAATGACTGTTTTTGTGAGAATGACCCATATATATGATTATTGAAAAGATTTAAGAGAGAAAAAAGTGTTTATTTCACGAATATCAAAAGATTTTTTATTAGTTATCTCAGATAAAACTCGATGATTAACGTAAACGTGGTAGAATAGACCGAAGTAATTTTTCTAATTTTGCAGCTAATTTTTCTAATTTTGACAGGCATTTGTTTTGTTCCGAACTTTAGAAAACTAGGAAAATCTATTGCTATTTGGCGTAAATTTCGAATATAAGACAAATAAAAAAGTTCGCCGTTTTCTCTGCATTATATATGGTTAGATTCTATATAAATTAACATTATATAGATTTCGTCGTAATATTATTTTGTTTTGGTTTTCGTGATATACAATATTAGATTTTACATTTTTTGCAAGCTGCAAGTATCTTTCATCCTTTTTTCAGGGGAGGAGGGGAGTAATCAAGATAAAAATTTAGACGGTAGTAGAATGATTCAGCGATATAATATAATTTAATTTTCTGTATTGTTGAGAAGCAGTAAAACAATGAGCATTAGTTATCATGACGCTAAGTTCTCAATACGGTTAATTATTATTCTGATGAGATGAACTACAAAAAAAAACGTTTTTTGTTTTATTTGAAAACATTGCAACCATAGGGAAGGGCAACAAATAATAATAAATAGACAAATTGCTTTATTAATTGTGTTGTTATAGGCCTTTAATTATTGCAAATGATTTCGTAGTGTTATTCGCTACTGTGTAATTGTTTTTTTTTTATTCCTTAATCACAAAGAATGGGTATTTCGCTATTTATTCATTAAGCAATATGCGCGCATTAGAAGATTCCATCTCTTTAACAATATATGATCTGGAATGCCTACTTTTTAATGGCACTGGATTGCGTCAGAAAATGCTTAGTAATTGTAAATTGAAATACGTTATGATATCTATCTTTAATTTAATGACATTTAATGAGCTAATTTTTAGATCCTTTTATTAAATAAATATGCTGACAGAATATCTCTCTCTAAATTAAATTAAATTCATTCATGCTTTTTGTGTTTTAGGAATGCTATAATGAATGCCAATTAAATATTAGCTTAAAAGAAGTTGGTTGCCTTCATAGTAAGATGAGACGATATTCAATGGAAAGCGCTATTTGCCCTCATGGTTCTTTTTGTAAGTAAAAAGTTAGAATTTAAGCTATTTTTTACATACAGTTGTTTTATTTTTGATAACTAAGAATTAGTATCTTTAGCTTGGTACCGTTTCACATCATTAACTTGTTACTTTGCACAATTTTAAGTATCCAATGAAAAAATGAATAGATTATTGATTATCATATTTCAGTTGCTTTCATTTCCACAAATAAGATTAAAACCCGGAGGCCAAAGTTACCTTGATAACCAGGTTAACACTCGGTCTTTTCTTCTGGCTCTATTGAAATGTCAACAAAAAAAATTTTTGCTCTGTAATATTTTTTTTTTTAAATTAAAAGCTTATTGGTATAACATAACAAATTTGGTGAGTACACTACAGTTATTTAATATATTTGCTTATCAAACAAGTTCATATAATAAACACAGCTTACATTGTTCATGAAGCTGATCTAAGTTCTAAATCATTTAACGAATCTTTTTGACGGTAATTTATCACAGCATATTCATATAATTTACATAAGAAATACAAATTCTAAAATTTTTAATAAATTAAGATACCGATTCAAATACATTTACCAGAAAATGTAGCGACATATGGCAGTATTATGGAATTACGTGTTAATAAAGAAACAATCATTATGTGAGT
The DNA here is from genome assembly GCF_982258835.1 of Parasteatoda tepidariorum. Lineage (NCBI taxonomy): Eukaryota > Metazoa > Arthropoda > Arachnida > Araneae > Theridiidae > Parasteatoda > Parasteatoda tepidariorum. Next base: position 20,610,740 of record NC_141764.1, on the reverse strand, counting down.
TTTAATCAAATTAAAATACAATCAAAATTAAAAACATATCAATGGCAGAAGAAAAATAAATATTAGGTGAACCTGAAAGTAATGTCCTTTCGCCTCATTAAATATTCGTTTGTATTAAAAACCAATTCATTTTTTTTTTTCGATCCATTTCTATTCATTTTCGATCTGGCGTTGAAAGGTTGTGGATAACGAGGGAGAATTCATTATGGATTAAAAATAAAATCTCGAAAAGAAATATCAAATGCACCGAAATGACAATACTTTTCTGTCCACCTAATATTACAGGTAAATACTTTTAAATTAGGAATACAAAAATACTTTTTTCACCTTTTTTTCTGACGGAGGTCCTCTCTATTATCAGCAGATAGTATTAAACAGGCGTTTATAACTTCCTCTTGATGAATGCACTGATTAACACTGAACTGTGCAGCTATGATGACATAGGAGGACTGCAAGACTTCCGGTTTGTTTTTATGGGACACTGGGTGAATAGGGAAACAATGCCAAAATAATTTTTATTAATGTTTATGCTTATTACAATTAAAAAAATGGTCTGCAAAATGGTCTGACTATGATATGATACAATTTACACACACACATACACACATATATATATCAGTAATTTCTATCATATCGTTTATTTCGTAAATCAGTAATTTCTGTAAGTTAAATGATTTTGTATATATATATATATATATATATATATATATATATATATATATATATATATATATATATATATATATATATATATATATATATATATATATATATATATATATATATGAGCAGATTGAGTCAACATATGAACGAAAGACTGAGATAGGTATTTGACCTTTATTTCGCTCCCTGTTAGCGGTCATTGCTGTGTTGATGCAAATTAAACTTATTAGTAAACATATCAGAGCTGCATTGGTATCGGGCTAACCATCAGAGGTTTTCGTTGTTCTTACCTCCATTTTTCGCAAATGCTGATAAGTTCCACTTAAAAGAAATCTTCTTGAAAGTCAATGGGACTTTTTTCCTTCAAACAGATGTTCTCCTGTTTTTTAAATTCAAGAGTAAGAAGTTGAAAATAAAATTTTAAAAAAAGCTGCATATCTGCTTTTCTTTAAGAGTTAAAATCTTTAAGAATAGACACCTAAAATCTTTTGTAAGTTATATATTTGCAATAATACTGAAAATAGAAAGATTGAATGAAAAATGAGAAAGGAGAAGCGTATAAACTTTAGAGCTCATTTATTCAAATTAACTAAAGTGTCACTTATCTGTTTCTTCCATTAAGATCTTCAAGTGAAAGTTGGAGTTATTTTTGAAGGATGGGAACCACGCGCAACCGCAGCAATGTTAAGAATTAGATTATATTTCTTAAAACATTTTTTTTAAATAAAACTATAACGAATCATTGCCTTACACAGATGTTTATGTCTCCTCAGTTGCTGATGACTATCCTGACTATTTGCAAGATGAAAAGAAGGAAGATAAAGCATTTTATACGACCGAATTCAATCAAAAAATTGAAGAGTGTGCGAAAAAGAACTGTGGACCTGCTTGTTAGTAAGTTTCATTAGTTCAATTTTCTAAACATTTAATTTCAACTCAATAGCAAATTAAAGAATTTGTCATTCAAATTCAAGGCACCGAAACGGCTATGGCACCTAATTGCAACTAATCGGACATATAAGATATAAGATATCTTATATGTCCGATGTATGGCATATAAGATCCATGAACACATAATGGAAAATGTATGATGATGGTGACCATCAAATGATGTCGATCATCATGAATCGCACTTAAACCGACATAAACCTTTAAAATGTTTTAATGGGACCATCAAGACTTTTGACTTGGGTGTAGATTCATCTCCAGCTGAACTAACTGTAGTAAATTGGATAATAAAAAAGTAACAAATAATTATAAATCAAAAAAAAAATACAGCGAATTTTCTCTGGATAAATGAGTTTTATAAATGTTTTCAAAAAGTTTTCAATTCGTTTCATTGGTTCTAGAGGTATAACATGACATGCAAAAAATGAAACTAACTTTGAATGACTAAAATAATCGACTGCTTTCTTTGACTGAAGAATTTTTACTGAATATTACATATTCTGGATACAAACATGCATATTATCACCCTAAAAAAATATAATCAGGTTGTTACCTTTTTTTTCATTTATTTGCTTACTGTGATTGACCACTGGAATAGTTTTAGAAGTTTATTATTTAAGTATTTTTTCTCGTTACAACCCTACTTTCAGTTTCTGGGTAACAGTCAAAAATGTAGCAGACTAATCATTCGAGAAATATTATTTTTTTAAATTAAATTATAGTAACTTCATTTTAAATATATTTATTTATTTATTTTTTGGTAGATTCTTGGAGTTTGTAAAATATATAATTCGGTTTGTTTCATTTTCAGCGAAGAATCCTACCAAGTAATTAAAGATGTTGATGATGTGCAAAACGAGGCAAGTTTGTATTTGTGTTTTTATTACAAAATTTGATTTTATCTCAAACTAACAATTACAAAATTTTAAATAGTTTGATAAACATTAACGTAATTAAATAAGTAGTTAGTTTTTAGTAGTTAGTAAATAAGTAGCTAAGGGTCAACCTTAATGGTTCTGGGGGTGACCGCAAATATGCTAATTAATTAGCGCTAACTATTAATCAAGCTACGAAATTGGACGCAAAAACGTAATTTCTCTGAATATATATATATATATATATATATATATATATATATATATATATATATATATATATATATATATATATATATATATATATATATATATATATATATATATATATATATATATATATATGTTTACATATTTGACCTTCAAAATATAGAGAGTAGCCCGCAATTTGGGAAACATGGTTCCCATTGTTTGGTTTGGTCAGCAGAGCGATCCAAAGTTCAGGCCCCTTAATCTTAATTTCACTTTTTTCGTTTTTAGTCATATTTTCAAGACTAATTAAGCAATTCAAAAAAAAAAAAATTGCCCCTACTTATAAAGCTCTTCTACCCAAAAATAATTTCTCCTAAAGAAAAATAATTTTTAATAATTATTTTTTATCATTTAAGTTATCTGAAGATAAAAAAAATTTTGAATTATGAGGTATGAATTTTTTATACTATATAAATCTATATCTTTTTCTAATGAAAAATTTAAAGTTTCAACTTTTTTTTATTCACTAGAAGCTGAGGAAAATGAAAATGAATTATTTTTAAAAAAATAATTTGACGACAACGAAGAAATATTTAAATGGGGTGATTAATACTAAAATGTGGTTACCTTACGAGGAACTTGACTTACGCACGGGAAGCATAAAATTTCATTCATATTTCTTTCGCTAGTAGCCGATTGCTAATCTTCTTTTCCTCGTTTATTTTTTAATTCTAAAACACGATGTTTCTTTTTTAGTCGCCTAAAATTTTATTCGTAATTTAGAAAAGAAATTTAAATAAAACATTTTATTCTACAAATGACGAGTTTTATAAAAGCAAGCTTCTGATAGAATATGATTATATGATTATAAATAAGAACTTTGCTTATATTTTAATGTGATTATATTAATTTTTTAGCCACCTTTTTCAATAATTGAAACAATTTCAATAATATACATACGTATGCATAGATATGGAATAATATACATTTATCAATTTCTTCACTATACATTTTATAATTATTAATACAAATACGTAGTTCACATTTTTAAACATATAGAAATTTCCCAACATCTTATATATCGTCTTAATCTTAAAATACATTTTTTAATCACCTGCGCGTGTTTTACCAACTATTTAATTAAATTTTAAGATTTTTAAAAAATCATCTTCTTTACGTTACATTTTCAAACATTTTTAAAAAATGTTCTTCTTTCTTTATATTGATTTTTCATTAATATACTAATAAATTTTTGTAATACTTTAATTTAGGTTTTCATTTATATTAATGTTCCTTTTCAAATTATTGTCAAGTTTTGATTAAAAGAAAACTTGCTGTTAGCTAAGAATAAATCTTATTAAAAAAATTAAAAACATTCTGCTCTTTAAATTTATTTGATGCAAAACAGCTGACTATTTACTAAGTGCACTATTTTTTCGAAAAATGAAGATAAATTGTTGATTTTTTTTTCTGGTGACTTCAACATAGATTGTCTAAAATAGTGCTGATGTTTTATATGTCCCCACAAATAGTATAAATATACCGAACAAAAAAAGTTGTCGAATATGTAGCCAACATTTTTAAGCGTGTTAAAATATCTCAGTATCTAAAATGTCGTCCTAACAACTTAATTGTGAAATAAAAAATTTTTTTGCCTGGCCGCGTGTGGTTTACTAATTATTTCATTATATTTTTCATTATATTCATTCATTACATTTTATGTTATTATTCATTATATTTTTTTTTATTCATTCATTATATTTTATGTTATTATTCATTATATTTTATCTTATTCATTCATTATATTTTATGCTACCACGTAGATATTTTCCTTGATAATATGCTAAACTATTTTGTTTTTATTGGTACTTGGAGGTTTTCTTTAAACTAGTATTCTGCGCCCCCTGCTCGCTAACGCTCGCCAACCGCCAAAAATTGCTACGTAATCTTATATGGTTTGCTTCGCTCGCTACTAACTTAGGTACATTGCAAATGCTCAAAATTCTAAGAATTCAAAACAATCATTTAAATCCATATAGCAACTTTTTTTCAAAAAAAATATTACATCTCTTTAGTAAATACTAAGTCATTAAAATAAATTTGAATTCAAATAAATGACATGTAATTCGTTAAACCTATTAGAAATGTGCTATAGTATGAAATCTTTAGATAAAATTTCTAAAACTGATATCTCTTTAAAAGGGTTAAAATTTTGGCTATAATTAAGTCTATTAAAAATTTAAATGAGTGAATTGCAATGGAAAAACCTGCATAAACAAATAAATTCTAGTAAAACAAATAAATTCATGATATAAATCAAAAATCGTCAAATAGATTCGTAATATATAAATTCGTGATAAAAAGCTCTTTCGACAAAATACTAAAATAGAGATCTATCGACAAAGACTACTCACTTCTGCCTAGCTTATGCTCTCTCTGGTTATTTCAGTTTTTTAAAAGCGCTTTATGTTGAGCCATCTCATCTAGATTTGGCATGTGACATTTTTAGAGGCAATGATTGGTCGATTTTCTAGCGTTGCCATTCGGGGAGTTGTAATGAGGTTGTTTTTTTTTGTCGCCGTGTAAAAGAAATATATATATAGATTATTGCTCGCTGTAAGTTTTTTTTATATCAGAACTGTAGCCAGTTAGCTGATAAAATTTTAAAAACAATTTCTATGTTAAAATTACAACATAGTTTACTACGATCAGTCAGATGCTAAACGTCTGACTGATTGTAGTAAATTAATGCACCCTTTTCTTTAAGATTAAGCAAACAAATTATTGGCTTTATTGTTTCTTATTTGTTTGGTTTGTAAAAAGTAAATACATATTAGTGCAACTCCAAAAACCACAACTGTTATATTTGTGCTATGTTATATTAACCACAACTGCTATGTTATGCTGTAACCACAACTCCTATGTTATATTACAACATATGTTAAAATTACAACATTATTTACTACGATCAGTCAGGTGCTAAACGTCTGACTGATCGTAGTAAATAAATGCACACTTTTCTTTAAGATTAAGCAAGCAAATTATTGACTTTATTGTTTCTTATTTGTTTGGTTTGTAAAAAGTAAATACATATTAGTGCAACTCCAAAAACCACAACTGTTATATTTGTGCTATGTTATATTAACCACAACTGCTATGTTATGCTGTAACCACAACTCCTATGTTATATTACAACATATGTTAAAATTACAACATTATTTACTACGATCAGTCAGGTGCTAAACGTCTGACTGATCGTAGTAAATAAATGCACACTTTTCTTTAAGATTAAGCAAGCAAATTATTGACTTTATTGTTTATTATTTGTTTGGTTTGCAAAAAGTAAATACATATTAGTGCAACTCCAAAAACCACAACTGTTATATTTGTGCTATGTTATATTAACCACAACTGCTATGTTATGCTGTAACCACAACTCCTATGTTATATTACAACATATGTTAAAATTACAACATTATTTACTACGATCAGTCAGGTGCTAAACTTCTGACTGATCGTAGTAAATAAATGCACACTTTTCTTTAAGATTAAGCAAGCAAATTATTGACTTTATTGTTTCTTATTTGTTTGGTTTGTAAAAAGTAAATACATATTAGTGCAACTCCAAAAACCACAACTGTTATATTTGTGCTATGTTATATTAACCACAACTGCTATGTTATGCTGTAACCACAACTCCTATGTTATATTACAACATATGTTAAAATTACAACATTATTTACTACGATCAGTCAGGTGCTAAACGTCTGACTGATCGTAGTAAATAAATGCACACTTTTCTTTAAGATTAAGCAAGCAAATTATTGACTTTATTGTTTCTTATTTGTTTGGTTTGTAAAAAGTAAATACATATTAGTGCAACTCCAAAAACCACAACTGTTATATTTGTGCTATGTTATATTAACCACAACTGCTATGTTATGCTGTAACCACAACTCCTATGTTATATTACAACATATGTTAAAATTACAACATTATTTACTACGATCAGTCAGGTGCTAAACGTCTGACTGATCGTAGTAAATAAATGCACACTTTTCTTTAAGATTAAGCAAGCAAATTATTGACTTTATTGTTTATTATTTGTTTGGTTTGTAAAAAGTAAATACATATTAGTGCAACTCCAAAAACCACAACTGTTATATTTGTGCTATGTTATATTAACCACAACTGCTATGTTATGCTGTAACCACAACTCCTATGTTATATTACAACATATGTTAAAATTACAACATTATTTACTACGATCAGTCAGGTGCTAAACGTCTGACTGATCGTAGTAAATAAATGCACACTTTTCTTTAAGATTAAGCAAGCAAATTATTGACTTTATTGTTTCTTATTTGTTTGGTTTGTAAAAAGTAAATACATATTAGTGCAACTCCAAAAACCACAACTGTTATATTTGTGCTATGTTATATTAACCACAACTGCTATGTTATGCTGTAACCACAACTCCTATGTTATATTACAACATATGTTAAAATTACAACATTATTTACTACGATCAGTCAGGTGCTAAACGTCTGACTGATCGTAGTAAATAAATGCACACTTTTGTTTAAGATTAAGCAAGCAAATTATTGACTTTATTGTTTATTATTTGTTTGGTTTGTAAAAAGTAAATACATATTAGTGCAACTCCAAAAACCACAACTGTTATATTTGTGCTATGTTATATTAACCACAACTGCTATGTTATGCTGTAACCACAACTCCTATGTTATATTACAACATATGTTAAAATTACAACATTATTTACTACGATCAGTCAGGTGCTAAACGTCTGACTGATCGTAGTAAATAAATGCACACTTTTCTTTAAGATTAAGCAAGCAAATTATTGACTTTATTGTTTCTTATTTGTTTGGTTTGTAAAAAGTAAATACATATTAGTGCAACTCCAAAAACCACAACTGTTATATTTGTGCTATGTTATATTAACCACAACTGCTATGTTATGCTGTAACCACAACTCCTATGTTATATTACAACATATGTTAAAATTACAACATTATTTACTACGATCAGTCAGGTGCTAAACGTCTGACTGATCGTAGTAAATAAATGCACACTTTTCTTTAAGATTAAGCAAGCAAATTATTGACTTTATTGTTTATTATTTGTTTGGTTTGCAAAAAGTAAATACATATTAGTGCAACTCCAAAAACCACAACTGTTATATTTGTGCTATGTTATATTAACCACAACTGCTATGTTATGCTGTAACCACAACTCCTATGTTATATTACAACATATGTTAAAATTACAACATTATTTACTACGATCAGTCAGGTGCTAAACTTCTGACTGATCGTAGTAAATAAATGCACACTTTTCTTTAAGATTAAGCAAGCAAATTATTGACTTTATTGTTTCTTATTTGTTTGGTTTGTAAAAAGTAAATACATATTAGTGCAACTCCAAAAACCACAACTGTTATATTTGTGCTATGTTATATTAACCACAACTGCTATGTTATGCTGTAACCACAACTCCTATGTTATATTACAACATATGTTAAAATTACAACATTATTTACTACGATCAGTCAGGTGCTAAACGTCTGACTGATCGTAGTAAATAAATGCACACTTTTCTTTAAGATTAAGCAAGCAAATTATTGACTTTATTGTTTCTTATTTGTTTGGTTTGTAAAAAGTAAATACATATTAGTGCAACTCCAAAAACCACAACTGTTATATTTGTGCTATGTTATATTAACCACAACTGCTATGTTATGCTGTAACCACAACTCCTATGTTATATTACAACATATGTTAAAATTACAACATTATTTACTACGATCAGTCAGGTGCTAAACGTCTGACTGATCGTAGTAAATAAATGCACACTTTTCTTTAAGATTAAGCAAGCAAATTATTGACTTTATTGTTTATTATTTGTTTGGTTTGTAAAAAGTAAATACATATTAGTGCAACTCCAAAAACCACAACTGTTATATTTGTGCTATGTTATATTAACCACAACTGCTATGTTATGCTGTAACCACAACTCCTATGTTATATTACAACATATGTTAAAATTACAACATTATTTACTACGATCAGTCAGGTGCTAAACGTCTGACTGATCGTAGTAAATAAATGCACACTTTTCTTTAAGATTAAGCAAGCAAATTATTGACTTTATTGTTTCTTATTTGTTTGGTTTGTAAAAAGTAAATACATATTAGTGCAACTCCAAAAACCACAACTGTTATATTTGTGCTATGTTATATTAACCACAACTGCTATGTTATGCTGTAACCACAACTCCTATGTTATATTACAACATATGTTAAAATTACAACATTATTTACTACGATCAGTCAGGTGCTAAACGTCTGACTGATCGTAGTAAATAAATGCACACTTTTGTTTAAGATTAAGCAAGCAAATTATTGACTTTATTGTTTATTATTTGTTTGGTTTGTAAAAAGTAAATACATATTAGTGCAACTCCAAAAACCACAACTGTTATATTTGTGCTATGTTATATTAACCACAACTGCTATGTTATGCTGTAACCACAACTCCTATGTTATATTACAACATATGTTAAAATTACAACATTATTTACTACGATCAGTCAGGTGCTAAACTTCTGACTGATCGTAGTAAATAAATGCACACTTTTCTTTAAGATTAAGCAAGCAAATTATTGACTTTATTGTTTCTTATTTGTTTGGTTTGTAAAAAGTAAATACATATTAGTGCAACTCCAAAAACCACAACTGTTTGCTTTGTTTTTTAAGTAAAGAAATTTGAACAGCAATTTTTTTGGCGTTTTAACTTATATATTACGCAGTTAATTTTAAGAAAGTTGCTCTTTTAAAAACATATGTTGAAAAAATGTACTTCCTTTAAAATTATTTTTCATCTTTAGCACGATTCCCAAGATATTATTATAGTATAATTTGCTATTAGGAAAATGCCTTATATTGTTAAACAGTGAATACTAAATATTGAAATTTGTAAAAAGATTCCGAAATCATGCCAATTTTAGAATCCTCATCTGATTTTTGAAAAAATACGTGATTTTCAAACTTATTCTGATAAAAAAAAATAATAATAAATATGCGAAGAGAAGGTTAGCATACTTTTTACAGAAACTGTGAAAACCAATTTTCCTACATATTTTGTCGCAAGAGGATAAGAATAACATTGCTCAAAGAGACCTACTCAATAAATTTCGTTTTTTTTTTAGAATTGAAATTTTGGACAAAACATATTACTCCTTGAAAATTAAAACGAGAAAATTTTTAAACTATTATTATTTATCTAAGCTTATTCCATTCATTAAATGATAGTGGTAACAAGATGAGGGATATGTGATGGAAGCCCTGTTTACTGCTGTACTATAAATGCATTAAATCATATAGCTTGAATAATTTATTTTGGACAAATTATTTAATACTTTTAAGCAAATAAGGGTGTAAAAGTAAACTCGTTCGAAATATGCCCAAAGTATATCCTAAAATGTATATAGAATAAACTTTGGACTCGATGAATAAAAAATACCTTTTTAAACAACTTCAAAAAAATTTTGAAAAGAAAAAAAGAAGAAGAAAAATGCCACTGATTTGTTCGGAAAGTGGTGACCAATTATTATTTTTTCACTCAAAGAACCTATGACTATATCTTACCTAAAACTTATTTCAATATCGAGTGAAGTAATTTAATATACTGTATTACTAAATAAATAATCTTAAAGAAACTGAATCGAAAACATAAAAACTTCATTGATATAAAAATTAATTGATGATAATAAAAATAGATACGTTTTGAGAGTCCAATAACTAAAGTCAGAACTCATTCACACATGACGAGTCTTGAGAATGAGCGCTTATATTTGAACACTTGAAACATGTCAACTTTTATTTCCCTCCTCATATATTTTGAAACAAGATAATTTTTTTTCATCAGTTATACTGTTTTACTTTTGGGCCCTGATCATTACTTTGATAAGGATTTTAAGCTCGTTAAAGTAAGCATATGCATTTTAATATTTTAAGAGGATTCATGTGATCCTTAAAAATGCTAGAGAACCGTAGCATCCATATTGCAACTATAAAAGTTATCTTAAACTTTAAAATAAAATTTTGAGTTGAAGAAATTGAATATTTTATCTTTTAAGATTTTGAGCCATCTTAAGAATCTTACGAATTCTATTTAAAGGCAGAGTATCATATCAGATATATTTATGAGAAAACAAAGAAATCTTAGAAGCGGTATTTGGTGATTAATGAAGCTTATCGTAATTGAAGAACATGTTGTGCGACATTTTATGGTGGATTTGCGAAAATAAGTTTCAAAATGTATCGAAATATCAGGATGCTGTTTGGAAATCATCTTTATCCAAAAAAAACCATATAACCTAAATATCTAGCTGAATGAAGCGATTTTCTAAACAATGAATCATACAATATGCAGCATATTATTTCAATATGTTATTCTTAAACATAGCATATTGCACTGTATTTAAAATGCCACTTAACATTCAGCAATTCCTTCAGTTTCAGAAAAAAGAACTATCGTAAATTATATAAAACCCTATGAATGTGCATTAGAATTACTATACAATCCACATTTTATTTTTCAGGCCATTTTTTTTTTTTTTTTTTTTTCTGTTTCTTCAAACTTTTTTGCCTAGAAGACTCGACTAAAGCAGTAAAAACGTTTATCCCTAAAATTTTGTATTTACTTATAATAAGTTATGCAAATTTGATTTTAGTGTGAAATCCTAGTATAAATAAAGTGAAAACAACATAAAAAACCCAAATGATGTCAGATTAAAAGCTCATGTACTCAAATTCTAAAAGCTTAGAAAATCATAAATAATTTATACATCTATTCAAATTTTCTTTTTAAAGGTTATAAAAAAAAGAAAACAAATCCTTGCTTTTTTGGACAGAAATCAGTTTAAAAATGTACTATTGCTTAGAAACTTCGAGATATTTTCTATTAATTATAATTAATTAAACCTCTCCAAGCAATCACAGAACATTATTTCAACTTTTTTTTTACAGTCAGAACTTGACTTAGCAACGGTGTAAATTAAGTATTCCTCATTTGAATTAGTCTATGCGTTATTTCAAAATATTTATTTGTGGACGTAACTTTTTTTGGCTGTTTTCTGGACTATCACCAAATATATAAATCTTTATTGCGACCCAATTTACGACCTTTTCTTTTTTTTTTGAAATTTTATCTATCCCCCTTCCCCAATTACAAGGCTCAGGACTCCAATTATTTAAAAAAAATATGTCTATTCGGAGAAAGCACGCTTTTGTGTCTGATTTCATAACTTAATTAATAGTTAGCACTAATTGATTAGCGTATTTAAGGTCACCCCCAGAAACCATTAAGATTGACATTTAGTTCGTGAAAATCCGATGATTAGAACGAAAGTTATTTAGGGAGATATTTTTTTTGCCGACTGTACAATCTTATTTGTTAGGTAGAAGATAATTTAAGTTTCAAAATCTGGCACAAAATTTTTATTCCTCAAAGTATATGTATGTATATATATATATATATATATATATATATATATATATATATATATATATATATATATATATATATATATATATATATATATATATATATATATATATATATATATATATATATATATATATATATATATATAAATACAAGAAAACATGAAGAAAGTTAAGAAAAAATTGTTGGTAAAATTGTTTGCTAAAAATTTCTTTATTAATTTATACAATTTTTCCATGTGCAAATCCATTTCGGGCAAATCCGTGTGGAAATGATCTATTAAAATTTTTTTCCTTGATGATTTACATAATTTTTCCATGCGCTAATCCATTTCGTGCAAATCCGTCGCTAAAATTATTTTCGAAAATTTATGTTTCTCTTTTCTATTTTATATTTTTTCTTACATAAACATCCATTTTCCAAAACTATTTATGGTCAGTTTTTAAAATTATCCAGTATAATATTACCTTGCGCACATCCATTTCGGGCCCATCCTTGGTAACTAACAAATCAATGCACAGAATAACAAATCACTTCAGCAGTGCAGTAAGACGACACTTTAAAACCCTCTTGTTACACTCAATTTGCACTTTTGTTTTCATATTTTGTAATCTGGAAATCTTTCTGCGAAAACATTATTAAATCATTCTTGAAAAATTTCCGTCCATGTAAGTTGATCTGATTTCGCTACTCGCTTTATAGTCCAATTTTACTGTTTTTCTTTTTATTTTATTTTATTTTCTGTTTTTACATGTTATTTTTACTCATTTTCACTTTTTGTGTTCTATTTTATTTGTTGCAATTTTTATAAAAAAAAATTTTGAGTGCTCCTTACACTATTGTATTAATATATTTTGCTTTGACTTTATTTATACAATATCAGAAAGCACTCTGCTTTGCGGATATAATCGTGTGGACTGATGAAAAGATTATATCGTTTTTTTCCTGTTTTTTCCCCGGTTTTTTAAATAAAATTTCATCCTTTTTTCTTCTTTTTTTTTTTAAACTGTTGTTTGTTATTTTTTTACTTACTATTTCTCCCTTTTTCATATGTCTTTAATTTTTCTTTGTTTTATTCTTCATTTTCATATATATATATATATATATATATATATATAAATAAATAAAAACAAGTAAACTCTAAGAAAGTTAAGAAAAACAATAAGTATCATTTTATCCCCCCTTTTTAATGTTTTTTCTTTTTATTTTATTTTTTCTTTTTATTTTATTTTATTATCTGTTTTTACATGTTATATTTACTTTTTATGATCTATTTTTATGTAGTTATTTTATAAAAAATTTTTTTTTTGAGTGCTCCTCACACTATTGTATTAATATATTTTGCTTTAGCTTTATTGATACAATATCAGAAAGCACTCTGTTTTGCGGATATAATCGTGTGGGCTGAGGAAAAGATTATATCTTTTTTTCCGGCTTTTTTTCCGGTTTTTTAATTAACATTTCACTTTTTTTTTTTTTTTTTTAAATAAAATGTTTGTTGTTTTTTTTACTTATTATTTCCCACCCCCTTTTTTTCATATGTCTATAATTTTTCTTTGTTTTATTCTTCATTTTGAACTTATATTTATATATATATATATATATATATATATATATATATATATATATATATATATATATATATATATATATATATATATATATATATATATATATATATATATATATATATATAGATAGATAGATAGATAGATAGATACAGTTTTCGCTGTTATATGATTTTTTTAATATTCTTTTCAATTGAATTCTATGTATTATAAGCAGTACACGCTTGAAATGTATGTTTCAACATCACATTCAGAAATGTCGGTTCTGCCTCGAACTTAAAAAAAGGTTGCTGCAGTTTTAATGAGGGGCTGAACTGAACCATATTTCTACTCCAGTTGAAACATGATATTGTGTACTCACGTCAAAAAAACACGACAATCTCGTTCAATTCAACAAACAATTTGTATGATAACATGATTTAACGCATTCCAATGACGTTGTAAACATTGATAATAGTTTACTGAGGTCAGAGTAAGTGTAACAAAATAATTTACAATATGCAGTAGCAGTAAACTCTTTTTATATTTATTCAAATTTCATTCATTTTTTTCTGACTTTCAAGTTTTGAATGGTATTTTTATTGATAGTAATTCATTTATATATTGTTTTTTTTTTCAGGGCCAATGCAATAAACATTCCAAAGATAACAAGCAGGACAACAAAGCAAACTTAATGTAAGACAGATCAGAAATGTAATATTTAGTGTTTAAAATTAAGAAAATTTTCCTATTTTGGGAATTTTTCTAGGACCTGACTACGAAGGAAAGATTGAGTAGAAAGATTTTTCATAGATTCACATAATTGGTGGAAGAATGTATGTGAACGTCTCGTCAACGGGATTTAGAAAAAAGCTTCAAAATTTTGTCGGATTATAAGTTTTTGATTCGTGGAACAATGGTTTTAAAGTACGCGGAATTCTGCAATATTCGTGCGAAAATCGCATGCACCACTTCTAGCTTTCAGACGCAGAAGAAAGATGTGAAAAACCCGGAGTTCTGGGGTACCTCCGGAATACAATCTTCCCTGAACAATATGAAATTTTCCAAAAAAAAGTGACAATACGAAAACAACATTTGTGCGTAAGACTCATACCGACACAATTAATAAAAATAAAATAAATTCATCCGTCTTTATTGACCAAATTATTCTTAAGTGAGACAAGTTTTTTTAATAGTTTATCTAAATAATGAATTCGGTATCATTTGTCATGTTTCTTGAGGCCAAACTCATTATAGTCAAAATTTACAGCAATCAGAAGTTTTCTCCTGTCCTCTTTCATCTCTTCACACTATCCATATTATGACTGCAAAGTATTAGTCTCATTTTAATAGGTACCAAATGAAGTAGTACCTATACTAGTATATTTGACACCTATTTAAACTGCACCAATTACCAAACTACTAAAGCTGAATAGTACCAAAATTAAGTATCATTGGCGAAAATAATGGTGTGGTGATATTTTTTACATTTCACCTAATGGAATTAGTACCATCTTTCTATCAAATTTTCTACGCAGTATGCAGTTTATTTCTTTCAATTCAATAAGTACCTATTACAGAAATAAATTAATTATCATTATGGTCAAAAATAGTATAACTATATCTTGTTTCCCTTAAATGAATTAGTAACATTTCTCCATGGATGGTGCTTTTTAGTGCATAGCTTCTTCAATAATATGCATACCACCTCTGTACCACCAGTTTATGTGACTTAACATATTGAAATTCGTCGCAGTAGATAATTTATTTTAATTGGAGAAATAAGGAATTCTTAAAAGCGTTGTGTTATTTTCACAAATCAAAGACGTAAGGAAATTATACTTATTATTGGTATCCAAAAATTTCCGGTCTGCATACAAATTACTATCCATATGCTAATATAGATAACGTTAATAAGGAAAAAAATATTTATATCCTCTTATGAAACTTATATTTGTGAGAGAGTTAGGAATGTCGATATCATTTTCATTTATGAGTCAATTGGTTTTATTTTTTAAAAAGAAAATATTAGATTCATTAGAAATAAAAAGTTAACAATATGATGTAATTAAGCTATTAAAATGCTTATAATATTTATATAAATATTTTTAAAAGCATTTTGCTTAAATAATGTTTCAAGGAACATTTTTTGCAAATTTTTATGATTTTAAC
The DNA here is from genome assembly GCF_982258835.1 of Parasteatoda tepidariorum. Taxonomy (NCBI): domain Eukaryota; kingdom Metazoa; phylum Arthropoda; class Arachnida; order Araneae; family Theridiidae; genus Parasteatoda; species Parasteatoda tepidariorum. Next base: position 20,594,813 of record NC_141764.1, on the reverse strand, counting down.
AGGGAAATATCTGCTGTTACCACATAATTTTTTTCTCTCTCGTGGTATTAAAAATATTTTTTTACCTAAAAAGAAACAGGGTGTTTCTTGTTTTTGGTCAGTTTAAAATAAAATGAGGTTTTTAGCCAAAATAATCCAAGATTCTTTCACATCAACTCCATTTTTTTTCTCTTAATTTTGCGTGTCATATATATTCTAATTTTTAAAATAATTATGAAGGTGGCTTTTGAGTTTGGTTACCAAAAAATTATAAGTGGTTTTTAGCAAAAATACTTAGGATTTTTTAGATACGCACTTGTTTTCACATTATGTGATATGCCATGCTTCTAACATAAAAAGGGTATCACATGGTATGTTTTTTCTTTAAATATCTTTAAAAAGTAAAAAGTTGTTTTTAGCTAAAAAGCTTTAAAATGTTTTTATAGCACAACAATGAACTCTCTTGATCTAATGTTTTTTCTTTGTTATGCTATATCTTGATATTTTTCAAAACAGATCAAAATGCTGTTTCTTTTTTATCAGAAAAAAGAAAAGCTTTTTCTAACCTAATATTAAGTGTCATGTTTCGTTTAATGCTTTGTTGTCATGTTTTCTTTTTCGGTCATTATAAGAATAAAAAAATAATTTTTTTTTATCAAAAATCGTTAAAAAAATTTATAGCCTAAAATTAAAATTTCTTGACATGACAATTTCTTCACATAATGTTAATCTAAAATTACTATAATTGTGATTTTTGTTCTTGTCTTTAACATTAAAAGTGGTTTGCGCCCAAAATAACTTAATTTTTACTATCCCAAACTGATCTCAATTTTTTTTCTCATACTGTTTAACTTCATATTTTTTTACAAAAATCTAAAAGGGATGTATTTTCTTTCAGTCATAAAAAGAGTTTTCTGCCAGAATTCTTTCAGATTTTTTTCTGGTACAAGATCTCAGTTTCTCTTTCTATGGTATAAAAACTCAGGCCTCTATTTTTCTTTTATATAATAATAAATGTTAAATTTTCTGGCATAAAAAGACTTCAAAAAATATTTTTTTGGTAGGTAAAAAATAAAAAGTGGATTTTAGCCTAAATATTCCAAAAAAGTTTTTTTTTTTAATTGAAATACTTTTCGATTGCTTAAATACTTCTCGAAAAAAACTAAATTTCGATTTTTGATATTTTCAAAAATCTGATGCAAAAAAAAACGATACCAAATAGTTTTTATTTTTATCTGTAAAAAATAGTAACGGCTGCTGCCACCCCCACAGCTGTTTTGGGTGTATAACTTAATGAAAAATATAGTTTTGTTGCCTTTAAACTATAACCCTTTGAAAATTGAAATTACGACAGAGTGCAGAAAATAAACAGAGAGAGTGAGATAATACAGGGTGTTTATAAAGTCCCGGACCCATTTTGATGTTTAATAACTCATAAAATAATAAAGGAATTGGCCAAGGAATTGGACCTCCTCTTCCAATCCATCTTCCTGGAAAATGGTCATTCAAAGAACTGCGAACCCCAATGAGATGGGGCACCATCTTGTTGCAAAAAGACATGTGGCTGACGCTTTTCTAGTTGTGGAAATACGAAGTTTTCCAACATGTCTAAGTATACGACTGATGCGACCGTCTTTTCTGTAGGCGAAGGAGGTCCAATTCCTTGGCCACCAGATCACCTGATATAACGCCGCTGGACTTCTTTCTTTGGGAATTTATAAAGGACAATACTTACTGGAGGATCGCGTCGAACATTGATGATCTAAAAGCCAGAATTACAACCGCAATAGCCTCTGTGGATGCCGACATGCTTGCCGCTACCTGGCGTGAAATTGACTATCGACTTGATATTCTCCGTGCGACGAAGGGGGCACACGTGGAAGTTCATTGACAAGGATCATGAAACTTTTTGTGTCTATCTAACCATTTATGTTATTAATTTTAATCTCTCTTTATTATTTTAGGACTTATTAAACATCAAAATGGGTCCGGGGACTTTATAAACACCCTGTATATAAAAATTTTAACAAACTAATTTAAATTTGAAAAATACTTTTAGACGATCAGCATAAAACGCTAAAAAGACCATGTTGTAGGCCACAGGAATGTAACTACCTTGGCCAAAGAATACCTAATACCAAAGAATACCTTGCTTTTTGTTCGGAAAGGTAACTACTAACTTGTCTTATTGCAAATATATTACTTCAAAGACGAAAATACGCTTGTAGAATAATTAATCCCAAGAAACTGAAGCAGGAATATCTGTATAGGAAATGCATGATTGCGCTAGTCGAATAGATGATTACGCTTGTAGAATAAATAAACCCAAGAAACTGAAGCAGGAATATACGAAATGTATAATGTAAAAAATTTTAATTGCATCAAAAATTTCAGAAATGGAAAAATGGGTACGTTTCCTGCGCTAGGCACCCATTTTCAAGACTCAGAGATCATCATTCACGTTTGGTTGAGTTTTAAAAATGAGTGCTTGAGATCGACGCAAGTCGATTTCGCTATCTTTTTAATTTTGTAGTTCTTTTATGTTGTCAAAATACCGCTTATGACACTTTTACTCCCAAAAAAAAATTCATGACCCGCTAGTTCTTAAACATTTTGAATAATTTTTTGACCTCTGGCTTTAATTACATTGTTTATTTAATACACAAAGCAATTTTTTTAAAATAATATTTTAGTTAAGAGTTTAAATTTTTATGAGTCTTTTTTTTCAGTCACAATGTAACTGTGATTGTTCATTTGAATGAGATGCCGACTACAACATATTCTTATAGACCGAAATTGGAGGTAAATATTTTTATTGTCTACTCTAACTAATGTGTAATATTATTTATATATCTAATAAGCACTATTTATTCTTTTTTGTGTAATTCTAACCTTCTGTGTTCCATTAACAAATGTTCTCGTAAATATATATATATATATATATATATATATATATATATATATATATATATATATATATATATATATATATATATATATATATATATATATATATATATATATATATATATATATATATATATATATATATATATATATATATATATATATATATATATATATAATAAATAAATAAATACAAGAAAACACTAAGAAAATAAAGAACACTAAGAAAGTATGTTTTGCGGATATAATCGTGTGGGCTGAAGAAAAGATTATATCTTTTTTTTTTCCGGTTTTTTAATTAACATTTCACTTTTTTTTTTTTTTTCTTTTTTTTTTTAAATAAAATATTGTTTTTTTTTTTTTTTTTTTTTTTTTTTTTTTTTTTTTTTTTTTTACTTATTATTTCCCACCCCCTTTTTTTCATATGTCTATAATTTTTCTTTGTTTTATTCTTCATTTTGAACTTATATATATATATATATATATATATATATATATATATATATATATATATATATTCTTTTCTTAGTCTAGCGAGAGGACTGATTTATAGCTCACGAGAAAAAGGAATTTCACTTTGAGAGATATACTGGTGAGCTGTTTGTTGTGTGGTATTGGAAAAAAAATTATATTAGAGAGATAAAAATAACTGAATTTTAGAAGAAATATGGTCGAATTAATCAAAAACGTACAGTAGTTTGCAACATGGCGAATGTGTTCCGCCAAAATCCTGGTAACAAAATAACCAATTACAATCTAAAAGAAAAACAGGAATGAGAATTACCACATACCTTTAATTTTTGGCATGATGATGATTTCTAAAAAAAAAAAGACACAACTTTTAAAAGAGTCAAACCAAAATAAAACAGTCCAGAGTTCAGATAAATGGAAGTTCACTTTTTATTCAGATGGTTTTCTGACGTCGGGGCAGCAGCAAAAAAAAAAAGGCACAATCGGAATCATGGAGAGGAGGTAAATTTTGAATGGGGAATATTTGGCAAGATCACATCATAAGTCTAGTATTCAATCGCATGATATGGTGCTTGGGGTACCAGGTACATCCACGCGGTTGTCACAGACATTCCAGAAAGGGGATTTTTTTTTTCCAATACCACACAACAAACAGCACACTTGGTGCCGTGACCAGGATTTTTAAAAATTAGCGTTTAACGCGATGTCACAATTAGCATACAAGAATATAAAACAATAATAATTCCATAAAATAAAACAGGAAGAAAATAATTCCGGTAAAATTATGAACTGAATGGTAATGTCATTTCTAGTAAAAAAATCATAATTCTAGTATTAAAAACCAATATATACTGCATTTTAACCATTCATCTTGAAATTTTTCCCTTTCATATGGTAACGGTTTACCTGAAATTCTGGTTTTGAAAGTTATAATTCTCATCACTACACGCGTAATGGAACATACAGAACTGAAGGGTAAATTTATCCGAACAAATGGTTTAAATATGCTCTAAGATATGATAAAATTGCAAATTTTTACCATATTTATCAAATATTTTAAAAATAATAAAACCATATTTTATGGGTCATTTTATCGAAATTATTACCAACACGCTTCATTAAAAACTACCAAGTGCTTTTTTTGTTACCATAGAACAAGTATAACTGTACAGTTTAACATTATCTGGCAGTTTTGTTTACACAAAAAGTTCCCCAGCTCTATCCTAAGCAAGATAAAGGCCTTAGGAAATTGTAAACAATAACAACTACAGAAATTAAAGGTTATGGAAAAGATTTTTTCCTTTCAGTATAAGAAATTAAATATGGAAAAAAAATGGAATAGGATTTAAACAAATAACTACGATTCTGGTAATGAAAGTTGAAAATAAATGATTGGCTTAAGGACTCAAGATATACTTCAAAAATACTTTAAAGCTATTTTTAAAAATGCTTTAGAAAAAATTGTAGTGCTCATAAAAGCTTAATTTTTGTAATTACTTTCACCCAAAAACATATGTTCAAAACTACTTAGTATTCAGATCTGTAATAGGAATATATACTTTTTCAACCAGATTAATAACCCAATATTTTTATAGCAATCATTAACCAGGATTTCTGGAAAAATGTGTAAGGACAAACTGCTTTTATAATCAGAAAAGGTGATCTGTCTTCTCAAATTTTGCTTTTCAACCTGTTTTTCACAATCAATCACTTAATGAAATCACAATGCAAGCTTTCAAAAACTTAATATGGTATAAGGTAAATCAGTTTTTAAAATTTAACTGATCTAGTTTTCTTTTCCAATTTTTTAATCTGCAGTGCAAGTTTGGATAAGTTACAAATTACCTTTTGTACAATCACAATGTTTATTTTTCTTTCTTTTTGGACATTTAATTTTTTTTTAAATTTCTGTTAAGATAAATATTTTAAATACTATTTATGTCGACTTCAAGTAGATAATTTTATTCGTCACAATCGGGTATTTGTCACTATAATTGTCTTCATTATTATTTTGAATGTATTTTGAGTGTATCCGGATACTATTAAATATCATTTTCTTGTTTATGCTGGATTTGATTCTCAGCAGCTAAGAGAACTTTGTTTAGGGAAATGTCAAAATTTTCTTCGAGTTTATCTACATCGAAATTCAAATTTTGAAAACTAGTATTTAATTCATTTTCAAAATTATTTACACTATTTTTGTTTAACATATTTAAGTTACAGTATTTGCCAAACCGTAAGAGGCATTCAAATTTTAAGAACTAATTTCAAGAATAAATATTACATTTAGAAGAAAAAAAAATTTAAGATTTTAATTGCTTTAATTTGAATAATTATGCAATCAATAAATTATATATACTCTAACACATAAATTAATTAAAAATATAATAATTATCCTACAAATTTTTATGCTAATCAAAATTATCAATTTACGGAAAGAAAAATTTCTCCTGACTAAATTTTCAAATTTCAAAAATAAACATATTTTTTAAACAATAAAAATAATATATATATATATATATATATATATATATATATATATATATATATATATATATATATATATATATATATATATATATATAAATATTATCATTTGAATCATAAAGGATGAGTAAAAAAAAATTTAAAAATTATAATTAAATTCTATAATTTTTTTTGCTATTCAAACACTAATTACTTTTATAATCGTAAAATACTTTGGAATTATTATTAAAACATAATTACAGATTATTAATAAATCAAAATTACAGCATAAATAAACTCATTAATCAACAGTATAAATTACCATTAAAAAAATCAATACTATTTTGTTGATAAATGTAAAGAGTGGTAAATACTGTTTGAAAAGTAATAAATCCAATTTAATAGCAATTTCCTTTACCCAAATCATAGTCCCGCAATAGACTGATCGTAAAGACACGGTTTCCAGTAGAACAACGAAGTCAAGCATCACTGGCTGCTGTCAGTAAGCGGGTGGGTAACCACTTTGATCAGCCTGTGTGGGGACTGAGGGTGCACGGTATCGATCCTCGTTAAACTATTCTACCGTAAAGTGCTTGACTTTGCGCACAGGTCGTCGATCTATCAAAGCAAGGGAGGCATGCTCTCTGCAGAGGATCAAATTTGCGATGGCAGGTCTTCGGATTCATCCTCAGGGATATTTCCCAGACCGTCGCCAATAGCCTATTGTGAAAGCTCTAGTGCGACGCAAATAATATACCTACCTACTTCCCCCTAATCATACATATTTTCTATCATAAATGGAATCAGTTTTCTGTACGCATTCGCAGTGAAAAACCATATTTCGTAATAAATTTTTTCAAGCATTTGATAAACCACGTGCACACACGAACAGAATTTACTTGAGATCATTTTTACTGAGGATTTTTAGTTCTTTCACAAAATATTTTATTTTGTTAAGGGAAACTTGTAGATGCACACTATGTAAAACCATCGATAATAAAAATAATTCCATCACACTTTGGACCTCCACCACTTTTTAATGCGATTGAAACAATCATACACACTGGCTGTAAATCAGCAAGAGGCTTTTCACAAATTGTTGATGTTTTTTGTTTTTTTTACTTTTCTTTGACGATTCTTTTTCTAAGTAAAACAAGAACTCCATTCTTCAACATAGTTGCAGGGTGCTCTTTTGTTACTTTTCTTTTTTAAATAATTTGCATTTCATTAATCTGGATACTATTTAAAAAAATTATGAGATTAAAAAAAGAATAGTTTAATGATTCATAACTGGTACCTGATTTTTATCCACTCGTCTTATTAGATCGTCGATGAGAGGTAAAAATAAGCAGGTTTCAGGCACCAGGCTTTACGTAAATATTGTTTATTGTGACGTATTCATGAAAAGCTAGCATTCAAGTGACACAAAATCCTTGTAATCCTCAATAAAAGTGAGGGAAAATCTTGCAAAATAAATCCGTACAATGTTTCATTTTAGGGAATAGGGGAAATCTTAGTAATTATATTTGGCCTGTTAAATAGGTCCAGGGAAAAAGTCTTTCCCTCGAGTAGCAAAGGAAAAAACTTCAAAATGTCAATTCATGCATACTTGAATAGATTAAAAGACAGGATGTGAATATTAAAGAGTGAGAAAAAGCGTGTCGTTTTGAATAATAAATTAAGAAAAAGATTTACAGAAAGGAACAACATAAAAAGTTTAAAATCGAAATTCCTTTACGGCAATTGAAAAGAGACACTCAGCCATTTGAATAGTACATCGTGGACCAGATAAAGATAGATGACTTTGCGACTTGAACCGTATAATTTGATCCGGCGTATTGTGTATGTGTTATACATGCACAGCGCTCAAAAGAAAACGGAGCACCCTGAATAACTTTTGATCTAATAATCCGATCTTCACGTTCTAGAATTCCTTCGTAATGGTTCGAGAGGAGGACCTCGAATACACTAAATTATTAATGCAGAAGATACTTTAAGTTACGAAATGAGAAACAAAATTGAACTTTTTCTGAATAAACATACCTTTTTCTCAGCAGATACGGATTTCTTGCTTCTAAACTTTAGGGGTTATCTTCCATCTGGGAAATATACAGGATAACAAAAAAATATAGGGATCATTTTTAAATGTTAATATTTCCAAAATTTATTACATAAATTCAGCGATGCTTCTCAATATGTCGACCTCCGGCATAATAGATTCGTCCACAACGCTTCGGCCATTATTTTAAAGCCCGCAAAATGATTTCCTGGGGGATTTTCTTCACCTCTTCTCTAATAGCTCTTTGAAGGCCTCTCAATGTAGAAATTCTTCGCTTATTCAGTTTGTTTTTCAGATGTCCCCATAGGAAATAGTCGCATGGTGCAGCATCAGAACTGTTTGGAATCCATTGTTCTGGTCTCAGGAATTGCACTTGCTGATCTGTTAGGAATTTCTGGGTGACCTTAGATGTATGCGATGGGGCAGAGTCCTGATGGAACACAGCATCACCATTAGGGTACAATCTGAAGTAATCATCCTTAAGAAAGGGCTTTAATATCTGCTGTATATAATACTCAGAATTTATTTTGGCCCCAGGTTTCACAAAACGAGGTTTGGTCACACCATGGGCGGGTATACCCATCCAAGCCATTACGCTTTTGGGATGAGGCACCGTGGTTGATGGTGTCAAGTCTCGCCTGTTCTGCCCGCGACTAAGATATTGAACTTTAGATTTAGCATTGGTATCAGATAGATAGATCCAAGCTTCATCAGTTGTAATGAACTTTCGCCATCTGTCCTTATGGAGAAGCTTGTAGAGGGGCCATGAACGTTGCCTCCTAATCTGCACCGATATCTCACTTAAATGATGACATTTAGGTTTTTTTATGGCATTTTTTCTTCAACTTTTGTTTTAGTTGATAGCTTACAACTTGCTGACTCACGTTAAGAACTTTAGCCATGCTTGCTTGTGTTGGTGGATCCGGTTTTGATGTCATCTTATCAAGCTTCTGCAAATCTGATTTCTTCAATTTGCTTGGCCATCCCCTTCTTTATGGTTTTGCATTATTTTGCATCGATCCGAGTTTTGAATTCTTGATGCGACTGATATGGCTGAGTGAAATCGCAATACCTTTCCCTTTAAAATGGGTTTGAATAATCCTGTGGCTCCAGCGAAGTTCTAAAAATGCTTGTACTTGACCAATTAGCTTTTTGTCAAATTTCTTCAAAGGCATTTTTGTGATTTTATGAAATAGTATTGCAATTGAAAGTCTAATAGCAGAGCTTTAGATCAGTAAGCTATATGTGTAAAAAGGTTTTTAAACTTTAGTGGTAGATAGCCACAAAAGTGATCCCTATACTTTTTTGTTACCCTGTAGTCCCGATAGTGTCGTTATAGGAGCGGTTGATACTTTGCTGCTGAAATCTACTTTTAGGCAATTTCGCCACATCTCGAAAAATTTCCAGCAAATTGAAGCAGTTTTGCACAGATTTATGAAATTCATTTATCTATAGTTAATTCGACACAAGATTAATTTTAAATAATCATTTATTATCTTTTATTATTATATTCAATAACAGTAGAAGCATTTTTGTACTGTAAGATATAAAAGTATTTACATCAGCTTAAAGAAAGCAAATTTATACGGCAAAATACAAAATTTGAGCAAAATTAGTCAATTGGATGCTGAGAAATAAAATTTCAAAAAAATCGTCATTTTGAAATTCGTTTTCTAAGGAACTATTCGATTAATTTCTCTCACATTTTGTATTGTATTAAATTTTGTACTAAACTTAATTATATACTAAAATAAACTCAAATTTCGTATAAAGCTTACATTATTTAAAATTATGTCTAATAAAATATAAAACTTACTAAAATGGTATAGAATGAAATTTTACCATTTATTTCAAAATATATATTCTGGTGTCTTAAAATGATGAGTATTTATTTTTCTTTATTACTATTGTGTTTTAAAAAAACTATAAATTCCAAACATAAAAGCCAATTCGGTCATTTGGTGTGAGAAAAAATTCTCTGTCAAAAGGTAAAAACGTAAGTTTTAGACCAGTTCTACCTAAAAGACTCAACGTATGAAAAGTATATATTTATATGTATTTTTCAGAGTGTGGAGTTATGGAGTAACATAGGAGGCTACATAGGAATATGGCTTGGAATATCTTTAATCGCTTTGTGCGATTTTTTTGATACAATAATTGGTATCCTTTTTCATCTTTGTCAGAAGCTTCATGTCAGAGCTAAAACATATGTAACACGAATTTTCAAACGTTAAATTTTCTTTGTATAAATAATTTCAAACTGAAAAAGCTAAGCCGTATAAAAACATGGGTTAAATGAATGCTTGAATAGCTTTTGTGACAGTAAATAAAATTTGTTTCAGACTTTGGAATGCGTTTCATTTTGTTGTTGTTCAATTTTCTGTTTCCTTCCTTGGAAAAAAAGTATTTGGCACTTTCAAAATGATACTTTAAAATTTGTGTATTTTTTCACAGTGTGTTACCATTTTTAATGGCTATTTTTAGAATTCTGGTGATTAAAAATGGTATACTCAGTGCGCAAAATAAAAATCGGACCAACCTGAACAATTTTTAATCTAAGAATCAGATCTTCACATTCTAGGGCTTTGAGAGAATAACTTCAAATATTCTTTTTAATTAATTCAGACGATATTTTAAGTTACGAAATCAATCAATCGAAAGTACAAAAACGTACTTTTTCTAAATGCACAAGTGCCCAAAATAAACTTTCGATCTTATGATCGGATCTTTAAATTTCTAGGACTCAGTCTTAATGGTTTGAAAGGGTGAGCTCTAATATGCTAATTATTTAGTGCTGACGATATTTTAAGTCACGAAATCAGACATAAAAACGCGCTTTCTCTGAATAAATCATTTTTTTAATAGATTTAGATTTCTGACCTCCAAATATAGGACATAGCCCCAGTCTAGGAAATATGGTCCTCATAGTTAGGTCAGGAGAGCGGACCAAAGTTTGGACCCCTTATTGTTAATTTTATTTTTGGGTATTTCACAATGTCTCGCAAACTTTTAGAGTGAGTTGAAAAAAAATTTCATACAATTATAAAATCACAAAGTTAATTTTATTTAAAATTTAATTTTTAGCAAATATTATTTTTTATTAATAGTTGAAGCAGTTTTGAATTATAAGGTACCGTCATTCGGGGCTACTTTGTGCAAATTCGAATTTGGCATTTTTCAAGTGCTGCTATTCAATATTATGTTTATTTCACGTTAAAAATGTGTAGAATTTGAAGATAGAAGTCTCTTCTATTACTACAAATATTTTTTCGAATTTTAAAACAATCTCAGAGTGTGTTTCGTTCATCCAATGTCAACAGCTTTCCGAGGACGTCGGATGTCGAAAAGTGTGCATGGAAACTTTAGCTGTGAAATGCAAAGACGTTGATAAAACAATTGTCGTAAGTGCAAAATTTTTTATTTATATATTAATAAACAATTATATCATGTCAGCGTTAAAAAAATTTGAAAATTAATAACAAATAAACGGAAAATAAAAAAAATGCACTTTGGGGCTACTTTGTGCAAAGTTTAATTCGCTTTTTTTTCGACAGAAAAATGGCTAGACGTTATAAAAAAATACCTGGAAAGAGAAACTACCGTGATTACACTTTAGAAAAGCTGCAACAATGTTTGCAAGCAGTTGCTGGTGGTATGTCGATGCAGAAGCTACTCGGAAGTACAAAATTCACAGAAATACTATGTCTAATAAAATTCGCAAGAAGCACGTGAAACTTCCTGGTAAACTATTATTTTTCTTCTACAAAGATTTTTCTAATGAATTAATCACACGATTTAACACATAAAAATATATTTTATAGGACATCAGGTGATTTTGACAGAAACTGAAGAGAAAGTTCTGTCATGTCCATTCAAGGATGTTATGTTCAAATTTAACAATATTATAAATGTTAATGAATATGTAATAATTATTATTTTTAAAATTTCATCCATTTCAATGTTTAAAAATGTATATGGTTTCCTTTTGTTTAAACTCAAATGTTTTGAAATGAACATTTTTTTTAAAGAAAAAATTCTTCAAAAAAAAATGGTTTTTTAACGTTGAAAATTATTTTCAAACTAATATCTTTACATATCTTGATGTTTTTGTCTTTAAAAATGTCAACAATTAACTTTTTTAAACAATTTTATATCAATATTTTGCTAAAAACATGATTATTAAACTGAATTCCTATCGCTGCACAAAGTAGCCCCATTTGGGGGCTACTTTGTGCAAGGTATGTTTTGACTTATTATTCGTAAATATTACATAGAAATAATGTCAATATTGATCAAATTCACTCGTCTGAGTCCAGTTATGAATCGATAAATTTTACTAAAGTTTGAGTTAATATAGCTTTTTTATATGTCAAAGTTCAAAAACTGCGAAATCCTGCACAAATTAGCCCCGAATGACGGTATGTAATTTTTTTACATTATTTTAAAGAATGTAATTTTAAATGGAAAAACATAAAATTTGAGCGAAATCGGTCGAATTACTCCCGAGAAATCAAATATTAAAAATACGGCTTCGATAAATTTGATTTCTCAGGAACTATTCGACTACTTTCACTCAAATTTGTATTTTGCTATGTAAAATTACATTATTTAAAATGATGTACAAAAACTACATGCCTTGCAGTTTGAAATTCTATCATTAGTTTTAGACGGCACAATAGTCAAATTAGTTGATGGAACATTGACTGGTCAACTAAAGGATTTTAGAAATGTAGTAGGATATATTTATTTTCTATTCTTTAATATCAAATAAAAGCCCTTAGTTTTTTAGAAAATCAGCACCTATAGTTGCTTTAGAAACATCGGCAACAATAAAGGTCAAACAAAATTTTCTTTGTATACCTAAAGCAAGGAAAAGTCGCTGCATCCCAACGTTAGCAGCATACAAGTAAAATTTTGGATCTGGAATTTTTTCTGCTTTGAAAAAACGAGTAAAACCGAGACATCAGCTCCAGTATCGATAAGAAAATTTCGTTTACTAGAGTGATCATAAACAAAAAAGCGACTTGAATTATGGCTACCATTGTTGTGCGCCGCCAACAATATGACCTAAATAGTTTTCCGATTTTTAAAAATCAGTTACAAATGAACAGAGTTTAGTGCATCCGGTTGACCTTTTACCAAAACGACGATGGTACTTACAAATGCCTTCTCTAGATTCTGATCGGTTCCTACAATTGGAGATTAAAATGATTCTGATTTCTAGAGCTACTGCGTGACCTTCGCAGCTCACTAACTTCTTTTGAAAGTTCATTAATTTTGCAAAATACTGCTGATTAGTTCAGATTTTCTGATGCAACCGCTTCTGGGTTGCTATTGGCAGAAACTTCGCTAACACACTGGTACCTGTCGCAAGTTTCTAAAATTTTATCTCCTATTTCAGCCAATTTACCGAGAGCTTCTGTACTAACATCTAAAATAGCTTTAACTTGCTGCGGCAATTGTTGCAACCAAAGTGGTTTTAAAACATTTCCCATCGCCAAATTACGCATTTCACATAGCAATTGACTAGGGCTTTTTTATCGCCAGCATCTAGTACGGAGATTTTTTTTTTCTCGGTGGCAAACAGCTTTTTTATTCCTCAAGGAAATTTAACCCCACCACAAAATTTGTAGGCTACAGATCGCTTATGGCTCCGCCTTTTTATATGGTGGACGATAGAGGATGGGGGATTCTTGAGGAATAAAACATTCCTTTCCATTTGTTTTTGTGAGGCGTATCTATTTCATTGAGGACCGAAAAAGCTGTTGGTGCTCAGCCTTGCTGAACACTTTTGAAGTCACTCCAGCGAGCAATAAGTGCGGCAAAAATATACTTGAGGGTACCCCTTGGCGAAATTGGTAACGTATGTTTGGCGTCATTCCTGTTTGAGCGGAACACCGTGGTAACAGGAATGGCGGCCAAAACATAATATTTCAATAAAACATTGGAAAATTTCGACAAAAAATCGGCCAAAACGTGCAATGAACCCAATATAAGCAAAATTAATAAACCCAATTAAATGCATTTTGAATTGAAACAAAAATTAATGGAGTGGGCGCAAAAAGAAAAGGAAAAAAACAACTCACTTCTTCTTTAAGCTTGAATATTCTCTTATTTAAGTGCACAGTTCTCTAATAACAGTTAAATACTGTCTAAATTTATCATGAATATAATCTGTGTACCTCCATCGCCACATAAATGCGGCAAAATACGAATCGAAAATGGCGTCTGTAATACTGGACTAGCGATGACATTTTTCTCTTTTTATGACTGCCCTCATACTTTCGATCTTATTGATCAGAATCAAAAGTAACCTTACCAGCCGGTATCCAACGTAGAACTAACGGAATTACATGTACTGTTGAACATTTACATATAACGCTAAAATCTAAACCAACCAGAATCACGATTGGGTTTCAACATCGCCCAGATTGGCGATCAAACGAGATCCCAATTTGGCGAGAATCAAGAGGCACCCTCAAATATAGTCTACCCATAAGTGCTTCCTTTAAAGCAGGGTTTCTTAACCTGTGGTTCATGGACCCCTTAGGGATCCATGGGCCATATTTTGGGGGTCCACCGACTACTCCCAATTTTAAAACGATTGGATCAATAATATTTAAATAACATTGATCTTTTTTTATTTCTAAAAGGTGAAAATACATACATATTTGAAACTAGGTGATCGAGATACCCCAAATTCAGTACGGACTGCACCCAGCCCTCTAATATCCCTGTCATATTTTTAACATCCTCCACTAACCGGCTTTCAGTTTACACCATCAGGGGTAACCCCCTAATGACGTCCGCTGTACTATTTTTATTATCCCCTATCAAGCTGCATACATTTGATACCTTGTTCAGGTTACCAGATCTAGAATTTTTTACTAAGAAAAAAGCTCAGTTTTTGAAATCTGGAACATTAGACAAACTTGGATTTTGTATTCCACAAAAACCTCTGGTTGAGGCATCTCTCAAAGTTGCATATCATATTGCTAAAAGTAAGAAACCGCATACTATTGGAGAGACGTTAATTAAGCCATGTGCGCTGGAGATGGTTGAATTAGTTTGTAGATTGGAACAGAGAAAAAAAACTTGAGGCAATTCCACTTTCAAATGATGTGACACATTCAAGAATAGTTGAAATTTCTTGCAATATCTTGAAAAAGATCATCGATAAATTGAAAGTATCGCCATTTCCCTTTAGTATGCAACTGGATGAAACTACAGACATCTCGAACAGTAGTCAACTTCTTTTTTTTTTTGTTCGTTACGTGTCTCTTGATACTATCGAAGAATAATTCTTATTTTGTGAGTCTTTTTTGCAAAATACAAAGGCAGTTGATGTTTTAGCAATGTTAAATGTTTTCTTTACCAAACAAGACTTTGGCTGGAAAGAAAAGCTTCATTCACTTCGTACAGATGGAGCACCTGTGATGCTTGGCAATAAATCTGGTTTTGCCCTGTTGGTAAGAAAAAAGAGTCTTCTAATGTTCTTGTTACTCATTGTTTTTTACATAAACATGCGCTGACTACAAAAACTCTTCCAACCAGCTTAAAAGAAGCATTTTCAAAAGTTATTAAAACTGTGAATTTTATTAGACGTAGAGCTCTTAATCGTCGTCTCTTTAAAACGCTGTGTCAAAAAATGAACGCAGAGCATCAGGTACTTCTGTACCACACGGAATTGCGCTGGCTGTCACGAGGGCAGGTTTTGAAAAAAAAATTTATTTTGAAGACCGAATTATCACTTGTTCTAGAAGAAAAAGATAACTCATTTTTCGAATATTTAAAAAAAAATTATCTATAAATTGGCTTACCTGTCAGATAATTTTAACCACATGAACAATATGAGTCTTTTAATTCAAGGACCCGATATCACCATTATGGATGCAACTGAGAAATTACAAGCATTCTAGTTAATTAGCAAATTACAAGATGCCACTTTGAAAAAAATAGAATTCAAAATGAGATATATGCAAACTTTTAAATGTTGGACAAAGTGCTTTCTGAAAATGGATCTTGGCAAGATAATTTGTTACTGAATAACTTAAAAAATAAAATCTGTGAACACCTGGAAGTACTTCAAGTTTCATTGAAAAAATATTTTAATTTGGATGAGATAAAGATAAAAGATGAGTTGTGAATTCCTCATCCTTTTCTCTGTGATATTGACTGTATCGATGATATGAACCTTGCCAAAGATGAGCTTATTGATCTTAGAACAAAGTCCTTGCTAAAAATGGATTTCGATTCAAAAACACTCGGAGAGTTCTGATCTTCTGTGAAAGAAGCCTACCCATTGCTTGTAAAGTGAGCTATTTCAGCTATAATTCCGTTAGCTACAGTGTATCTTAACGAAGCCGGACTTTCCACAGTTGTGACAATAAAAACAAAACATCGTTATCGATTGAATGTTGAACATGTTATGTGCGTTGCTTTGTCGAAAACCATCTCTCTATTCAATTTATTAATCAAGGAAAAGCAGCAACAACCTCCAGACTAAAAATTTTAATTTTAAATATTTTGTATACTATTGAAATAATAAAATTAAATGCTAAAATTAATTAAATACTAAAAATTGATGTTTGTTGAAATTTTTTGTTCTCAGGGGGGTGGCCCGTGACTTCTTAAAAAATTTTAAAAGGGGTCCATTGTATCAAAAAGGTTAAGAAACACTGTTTTAAAGGGTAAAATCCTAGAATAACCCACCTCTTGGCGACTTCTTGAAATCTTGCCAAATTGGAGATTATTACTGAGATCAACGTTGCTTTTTGATTATTAAAAAAAAAACAATTTTAACTACAAATTTACTAAAATACTTTGAATAGAATAAAAAATAAGATAATAGTAATAAAAATAAGATAAAATAAAAAATAAGAAGAGATAATAAATCAGAAGCATAAATGGTGAAAAAGTAAACCCTTTTACCTCTTTTCTAATGATATATATCAAATAACCAATCAGGTTTAAGAATTTTGGTGGTGTGATCGGACGTTCAAAATAATCCCCCCGATATATCTTCCAAAAACCTAGTTTGGCGAGATTTCAAAAACTGGCTTGGCAAGGTTTATAAAAATCGCCACGGAGTGGGCTATTCTAGGATTCAGCCCTTTAATACTATATATTGTTTTTTGCGGGAGGTGACAAAACTATATCACTTACCGTATTCAAAATTTTCTGCTCCAAGACAGCAACCACAGTGTTGTACTTTGTAGTTTAGACCGAAACATTACAAATCTTAAATAGAGCCTTCAATATGCGCAAACCATAATTTTGGAGGTTCATTCCAAAAAGGAGAAGGTTTTACTGAGACGCGTTCAATATATATTTAGGAGTGCTTGAATTATCCAGCTCTATATCTCCTGTATTAGGCATAGCTTATTTAATGGTTGCAATGAGAAGTTAAAATCACGTCCGAATGTTACTCGTGAAGAGAAATGAATGGCTTGAAGAACAAACACATTAAATAATTATTATTTACATTTATTAACTATTCGTTTAGGTTAAATGCGACATCAAATATTTAAGATTTCAAATACGTAAAGATAAGATAAAAGAACAACATTAAAATGCAATTCTAAAATGTAAGAATCAAAGTTGAAGTAAATACAAACTGAGAGTTCATAAATAATAATAAAAATAATTCAGAAATGAAGAATATGCGTTTGATGTCATGTCGCTTCTAGGTCATAGATCACGTGTCCATGTATCAGTGATCGAAATTGATGCAATAGACAAACATATAGCTAAATTAAATACCAAATTCTATGAAAAAGCCACCTCTTGCTTTGCAGAAAATTTAAATGAAATATTCCTACATGAAACTTTAACTGAAGACAAGAACATCAGACCAATTGCAGCATACTATTGCAGTGATGCATCATATTCCCGACATCAACAGCATATACATAACCTCATTTTCATCAGATCAGGTCAGCTCAAGTTCATACTTTTACATTGTAGTCTTATCACCCTACTGCACAAAACTAAACAATCAGAACATCAATGATCATCTATCCCAGTGGTTGCCAACTGGCGGCCCGGCCCTCGAAGCCTTTTTTTGTGGCCCGCTAACTAAAATATATTAATTGTCGTTTTTTTGCTGACAATTTTCGCAAAAATTCTATATGGATTTAAAATACTTTTCTTTCGTTTAAAAAAACCTAATTTCGTCGTTTCTGTCAAATTTGACATACCAACGGTGCAAAAAATTTATTTCTCAGGTTTTACATCCGAGAAAATATTTATTCAAATACAAAAATAATCGTGTATGTTGCCCTTTTTTTGCTTCTTTTTTTTCTATTTTGTGAATATAATTTAGTATGTGCGCATCAATCATTTTCTCGAAGAAATTCTCCCATTTAATTTGTTGAAACGACTCATTTTGGATGAAATTACTTACATTTGTAAATTTTGAAATGCATAAAAGAGGGAATGAATATCATGTTTTATTTAAATTCCTTGAATTGGGTATAATATAAAAAAAAACACAACTACTTCCACTTAGTAGGAATAACATTTACCATGACGCAATGCTAAATTCTATGCCACTATCCACATAAATGCCACTATCCACATAAATCAATTATTAATCAAAAATCGAATATCAATTACTTTTCTTTATAATGCAATAAAATCTGGCGAGCAGCTATTTAAACGATCAAACACTTCGTTTGTTTATTTGTGGCTTGAAGTTAGCCTCGCAGAAAATGCCGTTCATGGGTTAAATTTAGTAGGAATAACACAACCTGTGACGTAGGCTATAGTATACCCAATTGAAAATCGCATGAGCGGAAAAGAATTTTTAAAAAAATTAATTTCGTATGCTCGGGAATTTTTTTTTGTTGCTATAATTCCAAATAAGTCGAAAAAGATGTTAATTTATAGCAGAATTAAATTTAAAAGAAAAAAAATCCTGGCACTAGGTTTCTGATTAAGAGAAGATTCAAAATTATACGTAACAAGCATTATTTGTAATGCTTTTATTTTGCTTTTTAATATTTAAAAAGTTTTGATAAAAATCTGACAGTAATATATTATGTTCATTGAAACATAAAAGAGTACTATATAAGATTTTGATAAAGTCTTGCTCCGCCATTTGATTGGTGTTTTTAATTGCGGCCCCCGGCCACATGTAAGTTGGAAATCCGTGATCTATCCACACGAATACTCCTTTATTTCATTCGCATTCCACCACCTCATCGAAACACCACAAAGTTCAAGCTGAAGATGAATGGGAAAAGGGCCGCAAGCGGCCTCAGAAGTTCGGATGTTTTCTCCAGTACAGCGCAGTATTAGTGATCTTCTCTATCTGCAAGTACCCAATTCTAATTCGTCCAAACAGCATTTCAATTTCAAGGTTTTTAAATTTATTACATTTTTTTCTTAAATATTTTAATACCATCTATTAATAATCATAATAAATTGCTCACATTTTTTCTGATCATGAATTTTAAGTTTTCAAACTTTATATTATTATCATTTAAATAAAATTATAAACTTTACTTTAAAAAAATTAACTTCTTGACGGTTATTGGTCGCCAACAAATAGAACATTAGATTCTAATTTAACCAGGTCACCGGCTACCGATAATACATACAGGTGCATGGAATATTCAGGGGTGGCGAACCTTTATACATCAAAGTGCCATTTTTCTAAAAAAAAAAATTTAATGAGGTCGTAGACGTGCCGTCAAATACTTTTGACTTCGTGATTATAGGGAAAATAATAATACTAAACACTATCAACTAAAAATTCTTTATTTACATTGAAATAAAATACATTTTGCAGTGTCTCAGTTATACGCATAATTCACCTTAAAGTAACATCAGTGTGACCTCTGTTGTTGCAGATTAGATGACAAATAACTTATATTAGGTTGTAAGATGTTAGTTTAAGCAGGACTCTTAAATTATTTTTGCTAGTTATTTATTGTTAGCTTGTTTTTTATGGTTATTAATTGTTTTTTTAGCATTAATTGTTAATTTTTTTTATTAATAATTGCTTATTATTTTGTTTGTTTTTCGTGAATTTTAATTTAATTGTTACATATGCTTCAATTGTGATAGATGGCGTGCCCAAAATATTGTGTCGAGTGCCATAAATGGCACGCGTGCCATTGGTTCGCCATCCCTGGAATATATCATGGATGCTAATCAAAGCGATAGTTATTGAATACAGTATAGGGTATTTATCCGTTAGTCGGGCGCAAATGTCGCCAATTGTGAACCAAACTCGAGCCAAGTTGCCAAGCGATAAGCAAATGACAAAACAGTCAACGGAATATAAGTCGAAAACGTTCAACTATAAACAAATATTTATTAATAGTAAGCAAAACAAGTTCAACTATTAACAAATACTAATGAATTGTGTAAAGAAAACAGCTTTACCCTCTGGCTAAGTCCCAAATTTTCATCATTTTTTTAAAACAAAAATTAAAATGGAAGAAAGGAAAACGTGCTTTGTTTTGAATGAATTCAGAGAATTCGCACGTGGCCCCAAACTAACATTCCCCTTATGGTTGTAGGAAATTTGGCGGAACATTATTTGTCAATTTTTCGCTTGCGCCCGGCTGCCAGAAAAGTACCCAATTAATGTGAATGTTGCTCAATTTTATTGAGGTAACAAAAAAAATGATAACAATGTAGAAAGTATATTAAGAAGGAAAACGTAAATTTATATTTTTACCAATACTTGTCAGTGCTTAATAATTATAAATGGTAAAATTTGTGTGTGTGTGTGTGTGTGAGCCCTCGAAAAAGCAGCCGATTAGTAGAAAATAAGAGTTTGGGCGACAACGGATAAATGCCCCCAACTTACATAAATTAATCTGAGTATTCACCTTTAAGACTTAGATCAGTGTTAGGTCTCAAAGCCTTGGTCTCGATAGTAAGGGAAGAAAAGTTTTTAGAATCAAAAAATTAGTCTAGTCTTAATAAGGTTAAATAAAAGTGGTTGGCAAGCTAAATTCCAATTTAATTTTGAATTCAACGAGTCAAATAAATGAAAAGAGTAATTTTAACTTTTTAATGTAATTACTTATTTACAAGGTTATGCTGACTTTAAGTTCTTAAACAGAACCATTAAGTATAAGTTTTTTAATGTTTACTACCCATTGGCAAAATGGGTATTAAACCGCATTTTTCAACTACAATAATCGAGAGCAATGGTACACAGTGTGCATGGGTTGCTATAGCGACAGCTACTGTTGGATAATTAGCTTCTTCACATTTAATTTTGTTATGCATTAAGTGGGTGAGTTTATTTTTGAGATATGGGACCAGAGAGATCCCATAAATACTTCTTGAGTTGTGAATAAAAGAGAATTTCGTAATTTGAACGATATTTTTGTTTTAATTAAAAATCAGAAATTCTAACCAACAGCTCAAATGGATCGTTTTCACTACTAATTCAGGGGAATATCTCAAATAAAGAAGGTTCAAACTGATTGACACGGTCCCAAAAATTAAAGTTGAAGCAAGAAATAAAAACGAGGCCTTAGCTTGCCGGGACTGAAAAAGCCAAAAAGCGTAGACGAGAATACTTTAAGCGTTACACACAAACGGAAAAACGAAAGGATTCCGTTCGCAAACACAAGCATGAAGTACCAAACACAAAGTACCTCACAAAAGTGCCAAAGTAGTCGAGAGAATTGAACCCTACCGAAGAGCGAATGGTGACTCTCCGAACCCCTTTCAAGCAAATACGAGAACTGAGTGTTGATCACTAGGTTAGGGATAAAAGGATCCATTGTCCGCGTACCAAACAACTTGCACAGGACCGTAGACTGTCTTCCACGCAATATAAATGAGTCATTCACTATTCATGCAAAATTTTTAAAAAAAACTAATTTTCAAATCATATTTCATGTATGAACTTGTGAATCCAAAACGGGTGTATGATGCAGCTTACAATCTCCATCAAACACCATAGTACCAATCCGAAAATGGTAATATTGAACGGTAATAATGATATATTGTAGAAATTATTGAGTTATGCAAGTATTGACTGAACATGACATCTTTAAGTTAAATTAACTTTTTATTCATGCCTCTATCACACGAGAGAAAAATATGTGCAACTGCAAGTGTAACTGCAAGTGTAAGTGCAACTGTAAGTGAAATTCCTCCGTTCGGAGTTGCCGAAAGGGTTGCTTAATTGCCTGAACGGTTGCATGAAATTGGGTTACCATATTTTGTTATTTATCTTTACTTTCGGCTCATATTTAATTTTATCATATGATTCTATTATATCATAGTTTCTCAACGATGTTCGTAAAGATGCTGTAGAATATTGATTGATTTTGATTTAATTTTTCACATTTGTATTTGTGTTAAGTCTTTTCTTCAGCAGGAAATTAAAATTCTGAAAACTTTATTTCCCCATTAGTGAAGTAGCATAGTATAAAAAGGATTATGATTTCTACCTCATAATATAAAATGATATTAAGATATCAATGAATTTCATGTTGTGTCCCTAAAAGGATAAGGGGGTGAAATGGGGATGGACTTAAATACTATCTAGAATTTTGACGATTTTTTTTATCTTGATTTGAGTGACTAAAGTATAAAACATGGTGCGTAGCGTTTTTAAAAAGTGCTTAAAGGTGCTTATTTTTGATTTTCATTTTTTAAAGGCCCTTAAAGGTGCTTTTCTTAATAAGTGTTTTTAAAAAGTGCCTTATTTTCCTTTTTCGAAAAAGAGATTTATGAAAAGGAATGTCGATTTTCGCCACATATTATGTAAAAACGTACTTTTCACATTTTTCTATTTCACGTTTTCAGAATTCATTCGTCCCGCACTGGACTGATCGTTAAGACACGGTTCCCAGCAGATCACCGAAGTCAAGCATCACTGGCTATGGTCAGTGTGCGGGTGGGTGAGCACTTGGATCAGTCTGCGTAGGGACCGAGGGTGTGCGGTATGGGTCCTCGTTAAACTGTGCTACCGCAAAGTGCTCAACTTCGCTCGCAGGTCGTCGGGCTACCGAGGCGGGGGTGCCATCCCCTCCACAGAGGATCAAAATTGTGATGGCATGTCTTCGGATCATCCTCCGGGATGTTTCCCAGACCGTCGCCAATAGCCCATTGTGCAGCTCTAGTGCGACGTAAATTAACAACAACAGCAGAATTCATTCAACCATGATCAATTTCAGCGTACCGTCAGTCCATAGCGTATGAAAACGCCAATCATTTTACAGGTTTGGTGAAATACTTGCGAGTCCGCATGTGCGTCTAGTGAGCTGGGTTCGGTGAGATTCTTGCTCTCTCATGCTGTATTTTGCAAGATATTCTCAATTTCAGGCTTTATTTTCCACCCTCTGAAATCGAACCGAAAAATCTCTTGATCATTTTTTTAATGGCTAATATAATCAAGAAAACAGTTCTTTGTCAAATTCTAGTTATTTTATCATGATCATGTAAAGTCTGAGAATTATTTTGCATTTTGTCAATTTACCTAGAGCTTTAAAATATTTTTTGAGTGCCTAAAATGTTCTTAAAAGTTGCTTATTTTTTGTTGAAAGATTTGGCTCCGCACCCTGTAAAAGCATAGTTTATTTATATATATTTACTATGTAACATGCTAGCTAGGCAAGTGCGGTATCATTATCTATGTAAACACTAAATCGAATGAGAATAAAAACAAGCTGTCTGATTTAATAGTTTAACAATTCGAAAATTTATAAAAAGTTTAATGTGTAGAAAGGACAATTTTATGACTTATACCACTTTATGCAACTGACATTGCTATCTAATCAAGTAAGGTATTTCTTCAAATTTATTTTTTAAGCTTAATTCAAAAACATAGTCCTTTGAAATAATTCTGTAGAAGAAATGATGGTTTAATGTATGAAATATAAAATTTTTGAGTTACCTTTCACTCATAAAATATTTATAACATCAAAACTATTAGATCTATCAAATCAATTCTATTTTTTAAATTGAGTCTAGAAAATACATAATAAATAATGTCAGACTTGTCTATACTACAATGTCTCAGAATTTTATTTTCATCAAATTAATTTACATTACATGAAGGGATCATCAATTTTATTCATTTACACATTGCATATCAGGAATATCACTTTTATGAAAATTATTTTTTCCACTTTCTTAGTAAAATTGCTTTTTAAATATAAGAGGATTTTCAATGTCATACTTACATTTTATTATTGTAAAATTTAAAACATTCATTATTCGTATAAGATAATTTAATTAAAATTTATAGGATTTATTTTGGGACAAATTTATTGTAATATACAGTATATAAATTAAAATTTATTTATAACTATGAAAAAAAAAATATTTTATTAAGAACATACTTTTAATGTATCATATTATTTTGTTATAGCCCTTTACGTGTTTTGTTTTGCATTTTAAATAATACAAGAATCAATTTAAAAAATAAAACATTTATTGTCAAGTGAAACATTTAGAACATTATTCATTTTTATTTCTTATTTTTTAATTTCTTCCATAAAAACAGTATTACATCTCTTTCCTTCTTTACCAGATAAACCTTACAGGATTATACGAAATATCTGAAATAAAAGAAAGAAATCACTTTCATGATAAAATTTTACCAACACATTATTAGAATAAGGAAGATTAAATGCCAATAATTTGAAATCATTTAAGTCCTTAGGTATCCCTTTTAAACTTACTTTAAGTTTGACAGATATTTTGATTATAAGATTATTCTATACACTAATGAAAGATGGCAGGTGTGTTTAGTTTTGTAGTTCTTATGTTTGGATTGAAATTTGTTTCAAGAAAAATAAATTGTATTTATAAACGAAGACTCTTAAAAATGTAATTATATTGAAAAATTAGTAAGGTACACTTACATACTTACTGTCATTATAGAAAAGCTAAGTATCAAGAGATAAATGTGAAGTATAAATAAAAAAAAAGTATCATTAGTTAACTTTGAATAATTATAAACAAAATATTATGCAAATCATCATACACAAAAAAAAAAAAAATAGAAGGGATGAATGTAGAAACAGACAAGGAGATTGGGAATTTGCATTTTTAATAATTACTTTTTATATATAATATACTACCTTTCTTGTAATACTTTTCAATAATTACTGGAAAATGGGGTAACTTTGTGAGAAACAAGGTAAATATTTACCACACATATTTTCTAACTTGTTTTAAAATGAGATTTTCAAAAATTAAAAGAATTCTTAGGGAAGAATAAAATAATTATTTCACTAATAATTATAAAACTTTCAAATAATCGGACACATGCTTTTACAATCAACAGAAACAAAGATTAAAATTTAAAAATAAAGAAATATAATCATTATTATATTTTATGTTATAATACTGAAACAAAGTTTGGCGAGTTGCTTGGCGAATATTTCAAAGTAAAGCTTTTCGCCAGTATAATTCTTTACATATATAAAAATAGAAATTATTTCTATTTAAAGTAATTAAAACTTTGATCGGAACAAATTATAATAAGTTTTAATTTTATTAGCTTAAAATAAATAAATATTTTAAAAGAAAATTTATCGCAAAAATAATGTACTATACTTACCGATACTAAAATCGTGTGCAGGTTCCTGTTATGGTAGTACATCAACTGCATTGAGATGGTCATCTCATAGTGCGAAAGTATTTTTAATGCTTTCATTTTAAAGGAAATGTTATTATTAAACTAAAAACTTGTTCCGTCTCATCTATAAAAAAATTTCATCCGATCATCCTCTTCCTAACGTCGCCGCCATTTTTATTTACATTTGTATATGTCATCACATAAAATTGAAACGTCATAAAAAGCAAACGATCTGATTGGTTCATGAAAGAAATTGCCTGAACGGTTGCAGATATTTCGTGCAACCGTAATTTCTATATCACACGAGCGTTTTTTGGAGAAATTTCACTTACAGTTGCACTTACACTTGCAGTTGCACATATTTTCTCTCGTGTGATATAGCCATCAGTATACTACAAAAAAGAAACAAAATGGAACGACGATCATAATATATATATAAAAATAATAAAGAGCACGGGCTTCATAGGTGAAAGTTAAATTAGTAGTGCTGATGTGCTCCCAGATTTTCTAAATATGTAAATACCAATGTTTTTTCTTTCTTATTAACACATCTACATCAATACTTTCCCTTGTTAAAAAGAAAAAAAACTAAACTACTAATTTCTAAGTAACACTTAAATGTTAAGAGTTCATAAGAGTCCCATCTTTTCACATAGCTTTAAAAGTCTTGGCTTAGGCAAGGGCTTCGTCAATATATCTGCAGTTTGCACCTCCGTTGAGATCTGCTGTACACTAATTTCTTCTTCTAAAACCTTTTCGCGAATGAAGAAATGTTTAATACTGATGTGTTTCGTTCTACGATGAAACTCGGGATTTTGAGCCAATCTGACCGCTGCACTATTATCAACAAAAATTGTTGGCACTTCTGTCAAGGAGGAAATTCCATTGAAGAGTCTTTTAAGCCAAATTAATTCTTTTGCGGCTTCATTTGCAGCAACTATCTCAGCCTCTGTGGTTGATATTGCAACCATAGTTTGACGCTGACTTAACCAAGATATAGCCCCACCTGCATGCAAAACTAAAACTCCACTCGTCGATCTTCCTGTCTTCAAGCAGCCTCCAAAGTCAGCATCACTAAAACATTCTAGAATTCCTGGTTTATAGCCTGATTTATGGATAATACATTTTTGCTTGGAACTCGCAATGTATCGAAATACACGTTTTACTTTGATGAAATCTTCTTTGGCAGGATTTTCTAACTTACGTGACAAAACGCTAATAGCGTATGCCAAGTCAGGTCTAGTGCCCATCATAAGATACATTAATGCACCGACAGCCTCACGATAAGGAAATACTGTTTTATCCTCTTCTTCACTTGAGCATGATTTTTCCTCTTTCAAAATAGGTGTATGAACTGGTCTACAATTACTCATACCAAACCGCTGTAGTATCTTTGTGGCGTAAGCTTCTTGTCCAATTTTAATGCTTCCATCATCAAGTCTATAAATTTCTACTCCTAAAAAATATGATGCTGGCTTGCTTGTAATTTTGAACTGAGCTTTCAACTGATTTATGAAGTCTCTTGACTCTTCTTCGTGAGTAGCAGCAACTAGTCCATCATCTACATAGAGAGATACGAGTAGCTTTTTATCTTCTTTCTCCCGAATAAACAAACACTGATCCGCTTCATTAACTTTAAAGCCAAGGTTTAACAGGAATCTACCAAAACATTTATGCCAACAACAAGGAGCTTGTTTAAGGCCATACAAACTTTTCTTGAGTTTGCATACATCGTTGGTGCCATTAGTGTAACCTTCAGGTTGATACATGTAAATGGTTTCCTCTAAATCACCATATAAAAAGGCAGTTGATACATCAAATTGTGTAAGATGCATGTTCTCACAAGCTACAATACTTATTATTGAACGTACAGTTCCTAACTTAGTAACTGGACTAAAAGTTTGATTGTAATCAATACCCTTTCTTTGATTAAATTCTTTAATCACAAGCCTTGCTTTATACTTATCTATAGTACCGTCAGGATTTTTCTTGATACGAAACACCCACTTACAAGGCAAAGCCTTAGCTTTCTCTGGTAAAGGTGTTAATATCCATGTTTGGTTTTCTTTTAGTGATTTGATTTCCGCATCCATTGCTTTTATCCAACAATTGTGTTCTTTACAATTGATAGCTTCTTCGTATGACTCTGGCTCATTTGAATCTGACATGAAACTTTCAGCTGCCATTACATAGTCTTCAAAACTTTTAGGCTGTTTTAGTTCACTGCGATTTCTCAGTTTCATGGTAAATAAATTTTCTCTATCTTCACTTTCATTTTCTGAACTCATTTTCTCTTTTAAGTAATTTTGATCAAGCTTTCCCTCATTTTCAGCTTCTGTAGGTAACTTACTCGTTGTATCAATTAAAGGTATTACAGCAGAATCTTCGCAATTAGTTAGAAGTTTCTCATCAAATATTACATCTCGAGAACAGATAACATTATTGTTTTCCTTTATCCAGATACGATATCTTTCATCACCATCATATCCCAATAGATAACCTTTTATAGCTTTCTTATCCATTTTTTTACGCTTCTGTCTTGGTATATGGACATAGCATGATGATCCTACTATTCGCATATGTTTTATTCTGGGTCTTTGCCCTATCCATAGTTCATAAGGACTTATGTTTGGTAATGAACTTTTTCCTGTTCTGTTTAATATGTACACAGACGTATTTATCAGTTCTGCCCATAATGATGAAGGAAAATTTATTTCTGAATTGGAATTCCTCAAAGTTCTTGCCATTTCTACTAAAGTCCTATTCTCTCGCTCACTGCCGCCATTCTGCTGAGGCGTATAAGGAGCTGTTAGTCTTTGAATAATTCCACCTTTATGCAAGATTCTTCTCACATTTTCATTATCGAATTCTCCCCCATTATCACTCAAGATCTCCTTGATATTGTGCCCTAGATTTTTGGCATGTGCTAACATATTTTCAAGAGCTTGGGTAACTTCTGATTTCTTATGAAGATAAAATACATAGCGAAATTTAGTAAAATGATCTTTAAAAACTACAAAATAACGATACTTTTTAAATGATTGATCAAAAGGTCCACAGACATCTGTTGAGATAAGCTCTCCTGGGCTTTTGGTCTTCTGTCTATTACCAAATTTTAATCGATGAGCTTTACCGTATATACATGCTTCACAGAATTGATTGTTAAATTCAACTTTAAGTTCCATTTGCTTTTCAAGAACATTCTTTACATGGCGTTTGTCTTGGTGTCCCCAGCGCTCATGATATAATTGCAGAATAGAATCACTTGTGGTAACTAAGTTCACTTCCACTGGATTGTTTGGAATAAGAACTTGCATATGTGCTTTATATAAACCACCTCTTACATTTCTTGTACCATAGAGTACAGTTTTGTTACCAATTTTTAACCAACATTCTTCCGTTGTTGATACGAATTTACTGTTTTCGTTTCTATCCTGTGCTGCTAGTACTGAAAATAAATTTTTCTTAATATCTGGGACTAACCAAACTTCTTTAAGTTCTTTAAATTGTCTCTCACCACTAACTTTTGTCATAATCTTTAAAGTGCCTCTGCCTATAGCTGGTAGTACCTTACCACTTGCAGCAGTAATCCCATGCGGGGATTCAAAAACTTCAAAATCGGCAAAGAATTTACTATTATTGGTGACATGTTTTGAAGCACCATTATCTATAAACCAATCGTAGCTGCTTTCTTCAAATGAAAAAACTTCTTCGTGAAGAGCTAATAATGAATTATTTGCTATAACATTATCTCTATCTTGAAATTTCTCATTTTGCTTTGGCTTAGCTGGCCTACCATCGGCAATCCACTTTCGACAATTTTTCACCCAGTGACCATTTTGATGACAGTAGTTGCACTTTCCAAGATGTCTTTTACTTTTAAAAATTGGCTTGGCTCTAGTTACTTTTGCTTCTAATGCTTCTTGATTTAATGATTCACTAAAACTTGAATCTTTCTTTATCTCTCTTTCATGAGTACACACCTGTGTTGTTAGTTCATCTAGAGTTCTTTTTTCATCATTCAAAAGTAGCCAACTTGATTTAAAGGTACGATAATTGAGAGGAAGAGTGTCCAAAATTTTGCAAATTAGCAACATTTCTGGTAGCCGGTTTTCATTTTTACTCTCAAGACCACTATTCAAATCTTTCCATAAATTTTTGAGCTTTGATAAATAAACTGACATATCATCATCCGACCAACTAAATTTAAAGAATTGAAGACAAATGTTATAGAGCTGGTTGTCAGAAGAATCTTCAAAAATTTTCTGAAGTTCCAGCCAAACTTCTCTTGCGCTATTAAATCTCATTACCTTTTGTAATGTGTCTTCTGTCATAGAGTTGGTTAACACCATCATAGCACAATTATTTGCCTTATTAAATTCTCTGAGATCATCCTTATATTTCTTTTTGATAGTTTCAGAAGCTGTTGGCTCAGGCAGTTCTGGCTTGTACATCTTTCCTTCAACAACTTCCAGAGCATCTGCGTGATAATTCAAAACAAACTTAATTCTGTATTTCCAAATTGCCCAATCACTTTTACCACTTAATGGTTTCACTTGGATTTTTCCTTGATCCATTACTTAAACTAACTGCAATTGCTGACTTTCGGAATATGAATTAACTTAGCACTAACACTTCCGCTTAACTATCGCCAAACTCAATTATTTCATTATTTTAACTTCGCGTAAATAGCTTGCTGGAGTCCATAACCTGTAGAAATTATTGAGTTATGCAAGTATTGACTGAACATGACATCTTTAAGTTAAATTAACTTTTTATTCAGTATACTACAAAAAAGAAACAAAATGGAACGACGATCATAATATATATAAAAATAATAAAGAGCACGGGCTTCATAGGTGAAAGTTAAATTAGTAGTGCTGATGTGCTCCCAGATTTTCTAAATATGTAAATACCAATGTTTTTTCTTTCTTATTAACACATCTACATCAATAGATTGGCTGTCAAATGTCTATTCAGTCTTCAGAAGAATTTTCACTGAATATGTCTGAGCTGCCTTTAAATATGTCTGCGAAATTGTGTACCGAACAGTTAAAGATGATTCACAGTTAAAGATGTCCACGATGAAAACACAATAAAGTTTCTTTTCTAAAAAAAATTACACAACAACAATCTTGTCAAAATTGTGATCGCTTACAGCGCTCTCTATTTTCTTCATTTTGTAGTGAATCGTACTTCTTTTTTTTACTTTAAAATATATAGTTTAACGTTTTAGTATAGGTGTATTCTTTTAACTTTAAATTTCTAACGGTTAAAGTTAGTTTCATTCTGGCGAAATAAGTCTTTAAAATGAAAATTCGTTAGCTCGCTTAGTTAGTAACAGTACATAAGTGCAGTCTTATTTTGATCAAGTTGATTATCCAAAGGCGCCATTAAAATAAGCATGCATTTTTAATGTTATCATATGTTGTACTAAACATTTTAATAACAAATTCACAAAGATATCAAAGATATAAGAGGAACATATGAGACAAAAATTTAAATCCATCTCTCACATGAGAAATGAGTATATTTTTTCAAATCATTATACTCACATGTCTTTAG
Organism: Parasteatoda tepidariorum; assembly: GCF_982258835.1. NCBI lineage: Eukaryota > Metazoa > Arthropoda > Arachnida > Araneae > Theridiidae > Parasteatoda > Parasteatoda tepidariorum. Next base: position 20,563,797 of record NC_141764.1, on the reverse strand, counting down.
TTTTGACTGTGCTATCTCGAAACACGTGAAATTCTACTTAATTATAATAGCGGACCAGCCGGTTGCGGCTAATATAAGTAATCAAAGGAATGGATTTGGTTAAAGGAATGTGGTGGAATACACAACTACAAAACTTATTTGGTTTTTGAATCTTAAAAGTGGAAAAAACAAAGACATTTAATAAATTTTTATTTTTAAAAAGACAAAACATAATCTAAAAATGTGCTGTTGAAGGTAATCCAGTCATCCAACACTAAAATCACAAGGTGCCTCGTAACACGAAGACAAGAGAATGATTACGCCAAATTAAAAAAGTTCTGCTGGGAAGGAGGGAGTACTCGGAAAAATTATCTAAACAAACAGAATGAAATGGAACAGTTCATTCAGCCAGACAGACTGTTCGGACAATAACTTCAGCAACACTGTAGGGATCGCAATTGGAAGATGGACGCCTGTCCTCCAGGTAGCCCATCCCCTCTTGGGCAACTTGCCTTGGAATACGAATGCTAGCACCTCTGTTGGCGACTCCGGCACTGAAGTCGTGAATACTGGAAGTTTCATGGAATCCCGTCAGGCGGCGCTCGTTGTCCTTGCCCTGTTTGGGGTCGTATGCTTGAATGTGACGGTCATGATGTTTGGAAAGACGCTCTATAGCTTTTTCAATCTCCCTATAAGAAAAATTAATATTGTAGAATCGAACATCAAATTACGATTGAATTTATTATTTGGCAGTTCAAATATAGCTCAGCAAATTCATATAGTACTGCTTTGAGAAGAACTCCAGATTAAAAGTCTAGACTGTCTACTACTATGGTAACAAGCAAGGACGCATTTCTAATGGGTTAAAATGGAGGAAGGAATGTGTCGATTGGTTTACTCACGACGATCTATGCAGAGATTAAGACAAAACTATTCACCCCATGTAATTTCCATGTAAGTGTAATTTCCTCGTAACCATAGTACTTACCACAAGGCAAGACTTCTGCCTGGAAGAGTTCTCCTGAAAGCCGCACTATACATGATCTAGCGGTCTGATCCAGTTATTAGATAGTATAACGGCAAAAGAAAATCTTGCATTATGACCTTAATAAGTAATAGAATGTATTCCATAATTCCTAGCATTAATGATTCTAGAATTTTTTTTTCTAAAAATTAAGTACAAAAATATACATATTAGGTCTACAATTACACATAAGGAGTCGCATATTAATCATTTTGCAAAGAAAAACAAAGTTTAAACAATCTGATAAGCCACTATAACCGAAAAGATTAAGCACTTAAAAACCAATTTGATGGCAGACAAAGTTTAAAGAGGCTCCTAATAGTCTCTTTTCAACTTCACTTATTTCTACAATGAAGTAGATTTCAATTTTTTTTTCAATCTTTCCTTTATCGCTAAAGATTTACTAGGTTTGATTTTTTTTCGACCTCTCTTGTAATTTACTCCCCCTGATATGCATATAATTTTGACATTTATAACAAACTTTTTAAAAATATATATTGCGCTTATGAAACACATTCTAAACCTTGGGTAGAATAGGACAAATTAGAGCTATATTTCTGTTTTAAGAATCCTTGTCAAAAGTCATTAGAAGCAACATATTAATGATTACAAATTTATATTGAAACAAAAAATTATAAACATTTAACTACTAATTATCGAGATAAGTCAAAAGTGAAATTAAAATGAAACACTAATTTTGCGGATAAACAAAAATAGTAATATTTTTTAATTTTATATTAAAATGCGCCCCTCTCTGCAATCGATGCTTTTAATCTACTTTTGTAAGAGCAATCCGCTAATCACTTTAAAAAATAAGATGTTGAGTAAAATTCAAAAGCTCATTTTATTTCGCCAGAATTCGAGATAATAGCGTGTTAATATATGCTTTAACTTCTTATAAATTAAGAATGTATTGTTTAGAATTTATTTTTAGAATGTTTCTTAAGATAATTGAAGAATTTTCAGTTAAGACCTCTTACACCCTTAAAAGAACAGTGTACAGCAAGATTTCGTCAGTAGGATGAGCAGAACTTCTTAGTATTTTATTTTTAATGTAAACGTTCTCCCCTATCTTTTAAGAAGACCAGGCAACTAGTTCTGCTTGTCCCTGATACAGAGTGAAGATGTTTCGTTTAAAGTTGGTTAACAGTTAACTTTACTAAATCCCAAAAATTAAAAAATACACGCGTTGACAATAGTAAAATTACTTATAACAAAATGCATGGTAAAATTGATGCAAGGCAATAGAAAAAAAAAGATATCACATCTCTCTCTTGCAAGCATTCATTTTGCTTATTTAGATTTAACTTACTTCAATCCACCTTTTTCTCTCATGGCTTTGGTGCTGAAGTTGGTGTGTGCACCAGCACCATTCCAGTCTCCAGGAATGGGTTTTGGATCGAAGGTCACCACGACACCGAAGTCTTCGGCTACTCGTTGCAGAATGAATCTGGACATCCAGAGATCGTCCCCGATGGCGACGCCTTCACTCGGTCCAACTTGGAACTCCCACTGAGCAGGCATCACCTCTGCATTGGTGCCACAGATTGGAATGCCAGCGTACATGCAGGCTCTGTAATGGGCCTCCTCCACATCACGACCATACACCTTATCAGCACCCACCCCACAGTAGTAGGGACCTAGAAACAAAAAAAAATTAAGTTCAGGGGGTTATACCATTCTTGATGTTCAGGGGGTTATACCATTTTTAATACATTTTAAGCCGTCCAGGACCGCGATCACATACATAGCTGCCAACATGAATAGGAAAAAATCCAGTAGATTTTACGAAAGATAAATCTCATGATAATTGTTGTATTATATACAAAATATTTCATGCATAGAGAATTTTGGGAATTTTTATAGTCATCCAAAACAGAAAAACTGCAACGTTTTCCAGTTACGACGAACATTAAATGAACTTGAAAAAAATTTTATAAGGGATTTTTTTGGGAATCTAACTCAATTTTAGCGAATTTTCTAAAATGTACAAAAACCAGGAGAATTTTATATAAACCAGTAGACCAGGAGGAACTGGCAAAATCCAGTAGTCTACTGGAAAATCCAGTATAGTTGGCAACTATGCATACATATTGATCAATCAATTCTGCTTTCACTCTCGCAGGGTATCATATATATATCAGATGAGCCGTTCTGACTCCCATGGACGTAATCTCAATTTTGTAAGCTCGTATTACATTCTATATATCTCGTATAAGTCTTTGTATATGTATTCCTCTGTACATTTACTCTCGGAATTCAGGGGCTTTAGGGGAAGTGCTTCGTTCTCTTTTTGCGCTTCTGAACGGGTTAAAAATCAGTTTGGGTTCAAACTAACCTTGGTCCTACCAATTTCTGTATTGATAAATTTGGTATTTTATATTTATTTCTTATAGCATATATTACAGGGTACAGCATGGCAGTGAATGCTGCAAATTTTGGCCTAGCAGGAAAAAAAAATTTTTTAAATTTTCAGACGTTAAAAAAATTGCAGACTAAATAAAGTTACTTAAGAAATTGAGCGAGTCGCAAATTGTTCAGTGGTTAATGGCAGTGAGCTGTTATTACAAAGGATTGGGGGTTTGAGCCTCAGTGGCGGCTTGAAGCCCACCCAGCTCAGATAGATGGGTATCTGCTTGTCTGGAAAGTAAGCGTGGCCTGTGCCACAATGCCGTTGGTCACGAAATTGAGCAGCCTTAAGGTTCATGACCCACATTGAACAGGAACGAACAATCTCTTAATCAAAATTTTAATATTCTTCAACTAAATTTTAAATAATTAAAGTGCATTTCTTTTAATAGCGCAATTAATTTATCATGCATTGTAGCATTTAATATTCTTGCCGTTTAAAACTCAAACCTACAAAATGCAACGTTTGAGAACAAATTTTATAGTACATTCTGAAGGCAATTAAGAATTCTTCTGCGTTGCAGATCAATTACAGAGGTTCTGCTACAGGGTAGCAGACCAACGTGATTACTTAAGTAAATAAAAGTTCTCGAAGGAAAAAAAAGGGGGGGAGGACAAGAGGTACTTACCTTGAGGGCCTGGAAAACCATTTTTTGGCCAACCAAATGGATGTTTATCACAGTCTAATAGGGTATATTCTTGTTCAATGCCAAACCATGGTTTTTCAGCTTTGGCCTTATCCATCACTTCCACGCACGTCTTGCGTTTGTTGGAATCTGCAAAAAAGACACATCCGGACATTGTTATTTTGTTATAGCTTTATTAATAAGTTATACAAGACCAAATATGATTGCCAATAAACATTTTGCAGAAGCAAGAAAAACAGTTAATTGCTACCAAACACCACTTTTTAAAAAACTCCGAGGCTAACTGTCACGAGCTGAGTACTCGACTCATTAACCGTCTCTAATCCAAGATATGTTTCAATACAAAAATGATTTAGGATTTTTTCTTTTTGTTACTAAATTATTTTTCAATGTCACAACTCAATTAGACAGATCGCTCCAAGAAAAAATTATTACAAAATTTTACGACAAAGCTCAGCGTAGATAGCAAACTAAGAAATTAGATAGCAAACTTTAAAGAACAAAAATATTTCTACATGGGGTAAATCTCAGGATCATACCCTAATTTTCAAAGCAAAACATACATAAACTAAAGATGAAAATACAATTTGAAACTGCCAGTTGATTGGGTTTTATTGGCTTAAGAGGACGCCATAACACGGGAGAAACTTTTCGTCGCTAATTCTCTTTCACCGCCATTAACAATTGGAAATTTAAAAAAGAAAAAGTGAATTCTTGCAAACCTATAGTAAGCCATTAAGTTTCTGATGTTGAAAAAAAAATTCAAAATATCAAAATGCAAACCACATTATCGAAGATAACTTCTCCATCGCGTAATTTTAAGTTCTCGTGGTTTATTTCAATATTCTAAAATTTATTTTTAGTATTAGAAATTTCATGGCTTATTCCAGTTTGTCTGAACACCCCTTCTAAACTTTCAATTTCAAATTAGTCAAGGAGGTAAAAAAGAATTTGCAATGTAAAATTTCCTTCGTGGTATGGCATCCTCTTAAGGCTCCGTTGCTACAAGGATGACAATGTTATGAGGTAAAAATGTGCAATGTTAAAAACACTGGTGCAAAAAAAATGGAAACATTGGGATGTGGCTATGAGCCACATATTAACTGCTACAATCGATATTAAGTATTTATGGTGACATTAACCGGTGTAAACTATACTTGACACAAAAGTTAAGTTTCACATAATTGTTAAAAAATGACTATAGTTCCTGATAAACTGCTGAATAGATTTTCAAAAACTTGTTTGTAAAGTATACCTAGTTATGGTGCACACTTTTCTTTATTGTAACAGTTTTTAGCCGTATTTTATCAATTACACTTAAAAACAGTTTAATTTATAACAGTCGTTGAACAGCCGACGCAATTCTTGGGTTTACGACAACCAGTGTTCAACTCCTTAGCCTTGTAATTTTGAACACAATCCAAAAGACAAGCGGACTCTTTGATCAAATATTGGGACAAATTTGCCTTCGTGAAGGACTTATTGATGGAACTAACCCACATTTGAGTTACATGAACATGGAGAGGAGGACGACAAGAACGTCCCACGGTTAGCCTGGCGGCAAAGGGATACTAACCCATGATCCGTCTATCACTGAGGATATTTTTACGTCAGCACTGTGGTCGGTGCAAGCCGGATGCGGAATTTGTTTCGACCTGCCATCGTTGGGGATTCGAACCCGGTTCACCTTATTGGAAGGCAAACGCTCTATCCCCTGAGCTATAAAGGCTCAAAAACAGTTTAAGATGAAAAATCTTAAAATTTTAATTGCAAACTTAAAAAGTTACATTTGAAAAATGTAATTAAAATGTTTGACGCCCGGTGGCTGAGCGTAAGCGCTTCGCGCTGTCGTGCCACAGGTCCCTGGTTCGATCCTCAGGCTGGGCAAGGTTGACTCAGCCTTTCATCCCTTTAGTGGGTCGATAACTGAGTACCAAGCATGCTTGGGAACTAAACACTGGGGGTTCCGCGTTCGGTTGACCACCTGACCGGAACATCTGCTCCTGCACCCCAGAGCCCAAGGTCAAGAAAACTGAGATGGGCACAGTAGGCCTTGGCCCTCTATGGGCTGTCACGCCGCTGAGTTTTTTAATTAAAATATTTTTACAGTTTTTAATTTGAGCATTTTTTTTAGAAAGTCGTTTTAAAGCTTTCGTTTAATTGGCAATGGGATATAACAAAGTTTCTCTTTGAAAAGTAAAAGATCACTCACCAGTTGGTTGTCCGTTGAATTTGTAAGTTTCACAGAGAACAAGTTTGTTGTTACCGCCACGGAATGGGTCATTGTAGAGAGCAACAGGATGTAAATAGATATCAGAATTCGAACCTTCCGCCTGATATGTACTAGAACCATCAAAATTCCACACAGGTAAATCTGAAAAAGAAAAATGCGTTTTTTTATACTAACTAATCTAGCAAATAGGCTAGACCAGCTCCATACAGAATATATATCCAGAAATATATATAACCCATTGGCGAAATGGGTGTTGTTTTGGGTTTGATGACGTGCGCACCTTATTTAGACGTCACACATTTCAACTGTGTTTAAGAATATTGTTGTTGTTACTTTACGTCGCACTAGAGCTGCACAATGGGCTATTGGCGACGGTCTGGGAAGCATCCCGGAGGATGATCCGAAGACATGCCATCACAATTTTGATCCTCTGCGGAAGGGATGGCACCCCCGCTTCGGTAGCCCGACGACCTGCGCGCGAAGTCGAGCACTTTACGGTAGCACAGTTTAACGAGGACCAATACCGCACACCCTCGGTCCCTACGCAGACTGATCCAAGTGGTCACCCACCCGCACACTGACCGTAGCCAGTGATGCTTGACTTCGGTGATCTGCTGGGAACCGTGTCTTAACGATCAGTCCACTGCGGGACGTGTTTAAGAATAATAGTAAACAGTGCTCATGCGTCGCTATGGTGAAAACTGCTGTTTGATAGTTTTTTCAGAATTATTTCACTTTTAATTTAGTTATGCATTAAGTTGGTGAGTTCATTTGAGCTATGGGACCAGAGAGATCCCACAAATACTTCTTGAGTTGTGAATGAACGAGAATTTTATCATTTGAACGATATTTTTATTTTTATTGTTTTAATTAAGAATCAGAAATTCTAACTTACAGTTCGAACTGGATCGTTTTCAATATTAATTCAGGTGAACATCCTGATATGCCAATGGGTAGCCTGTGATCGCTTTTCGGCGAACACACTTTTTATTACCTTTGTTTAACGAAAAGGAATTAATGATTTTGGCCATCACTACACATATATAGCTTAAATTAATATACAAAAGTCCTAACAATATTCTTTAAAAAAGAATTTTTAATTTATAACCGTCGTTAAACAGCAGACCCAATTTTTGGGTTTACGACTACCAATATTCAATTCCGTAGATTTGTAATTTTGAACCCAATCAAGAAGACAAGGGAACTCCTGGATCAAGTATTTTGAGAAATTTGCCTTCGTGGAGGACTTCTTGATGGAACTAACCCGCATTTGCGTTGCATGGTGAAAACCACGAGAACCTCCCACGGTAAGCCTGATGGAAAGGGGACTTACCCATGATCCGTCTACCAGTGAGGATATTTCCCGTTAGTACTGTGGTCAGTGAAATCGTTGGGATTCGAACCCAGTTCTCCTTATGGGAAGGCGAATGCTCTATCCTCTGAGACATCTCGTATCTCAGAAAGATATTAGCAAAACTAAGTCAAATGAAACTTTTCTATCGAAGTTTAATAAACTTCATTTATATTTTCTATTGAGCGAAGTTCATCATCCGATTTATGCCTATCAAACACAGGTGTCCAAGCGACAATATTTTGAATTTTTTTTTTTAAAAACTAAAGTTGATGGTATGTTTTTTTCATATTATGTATATATTTTAAATAAGATTTTGAAATTTAACTGAAAAAGGCGAATTAATATTAATAATGTAATAATTAACAAGCAAAAATTTTTTCCAATAAGTTCTAATAGCTCACACATTTTCTCCCAGAAGTTTAACGAAATAATAACGGGTAATAAAATATGGTTAACACATGAATTAACTAAAATATTAAACAATTACGAAGATTTTACACTATCAATATTTACATTCGTGGCATACATATTAGCACGTTATGTTTGGTATTTAGTCAATGACAAGAGAGCAATTTGCAGACAACGCTATGTCACAATAATTAAATGACTGCAGTTGCAGTTAAACATAATGCGGAGCATTTGCATAATGTTTGACTAACGTTAACCGTAAAGCTAACAATTCTCTACCTTTTAGAACCACCTATCCTATCGGTTAGTGGGGAATTTCTTGCGCATGCGTTGTGAAGCTCAAAGAGAATATTATGGTGAGGGAAAACCATCATATGCAAAATCTAATATCATGCACCTTTCTCTCCTAGGCAAATTTTTTTTAGTTTGCATGAGACAAAAGTCAAGGATTTTATTTGACAAGAGTAAACCATAACGAAAAAGTTTCAACTTTTAAAAATACAAACGTTCTAATAGTTTTAATTTGTGTTCTGATTAACAGAATTTGGATGTCGAGCATGCTCACGTTTATAAACGAAACTTCAGCCAAAATGTGCAAACACTTTTTTTTTTTTTTTTTTTTTTTTTTTTTATAAAATGCAAAACTACAAGAAATAACAGTCTGTTATTTGAAAGGAAAAAAAAAACTTAATATGACAAATAAAAATTTTTAAAAAAAGACTTTATGACAAATAAAAAATTTAAAAAACATCAAAACCAATTTGATTGCTAAATTTTGAAGGTGTTTCTAATAATCCCTTTTCAACAATTCTTCCTCGGACAATCAAACAGGTTTCATTGTTTTTTTTTATTTCAAATTCCAAATTAATGTTTCATCAGGTTGATAAATTTAGTAATATTTTTCGTATCAAACAATTAAGTGCATAAATTTTTACTTAGTTTTTGAAGTTCATATAAAAAATGCGTATCGAGGGCAATGATTACGGAACACGTTACATATTTCTAATGAAACTATCCTGTAAAATTAGATAATGTTTCAACAACCGAAACATATTAGCATCCTTCATTGCAAAAGTATAAAATGACAAAAATTCATATTTCATTTTACATTATTGTTTCAAAGAATTTTTAATGGCTTTTTTTAGAAATAAGCTTCCCATGCAACTAAAATAATTCAATAATATTTCTATTGGTAAAATTTTTTACTAGAGTGACATATACTCTTGTACATTAAACAATTGTACCATAAAAATATAGCAAGCTTTACTAAATTTTTATAAACAGTCCTTAATATTCTCCTTATAAAAGAGTCCGATTATAATTTTTGATTATACTGACATTTCGCTGATGGCATACGGAAAGAAATAAAAACGCCAAATTCTGAATAACTTATAAATTTAATGAATTTTCAGATATTAAAGTGGTTTGCGTAGCCAATTTAACCAATAAGTGAAAACACTTGAAAGACGCGAAAACTTTTTTTGAAGTTATTTTAAACATACTTATTTCGCTTAAATTTTTGATGAACCATTTCAAATTACAGAATTTGAAATCAAAAAATTTTATTTTCCCATTCAACAATATTCGATTATTAGACTAAATAAAATCTAAAATTACTTTTTACATAGAAAAGTTTTATTATTAAAGAAATTTAATAAGCATTGTTTTGTTATTGAAGAAACTTTTACTCTCATCTTGTATTAACTCACTGATGATTTGTAAAAATAGGTTGATAAACGCAAAAAGCAAAATTAACTTAAAATGGCTAGAATTTCAGACAACTTTTGTAACATTTTAAAATAATATTTTCAAACAGCTGCTTCCAATTACTAACAACTGTAGGTAATATAATGATTAACTGAGCTTTTTTTTTAAAAAGGTGACATTTTTAAGCCGAATTGTTCCTTGTTATTGTTACCAGATATGTACTGAAGTTCGGGAATTTTAACAAGCTAACAGCATACTAAGCAACAAAAAAAACACCTTTTGCCTTCATGGAAATAGTATTCAACAAGTCTTTCTTGAACGATTTGAAAATTTGGCTAACTTCCCGACGACCTTGAATTTCAAATAAAGAAAACTTACCGCTAGGATGTTTAGGAACAAAATCCAAGGTCTTCGTTTTTGCTCTCAATTGCTCCCCTGTTCCATCAATCCATACATACATACATTGCACCTTGTCTTCGGGCTGGGGCAAGTTCAGGTACTTCAGAGTGGTCTGCTTGTTCAACTGACAGCTGGTGGACATACACGTTGACCCAGACATTTCTCTCAATGTTACCTGTTGTTGGAACACATTTGACATTAAACAGATACAATAAATACCGACATAACAAAATTTGCAAGAAATTCTAAAAGTTTCTTGTCAGAACATTCAGCTGAAAACCAAAAACATCAACAAATACAATAGCGACATAAAACGAAGACATTTCTTTTAAAGTTACTTGTTGGAACGTTTTGAATGATAGCTCAAGATTAAAAAAAACAACTACATTCAACACCGATATAACGAATTGTTAAAAATATTTCTCTTACTGTTACTTTTTCGAATACTTTAACGTTACAGCATTCAGCAGAAGACCAAAAACATTAACAATAAATCCAGATATAAAACATAGATTAAGATATTTCACCTAAAGCTACGTCTAAGAACGTTTAGCTCAAGAACAAAACATAAACAAATACGATAAATACCAAACGAATTGTGCTATATATTCGTAATGATGCTTGTTAGAACAATTTTGACGAGACCAAAAAACATTTTCAAATACAATCAATACCGATATAACACGCGAAAAACATTTCTCAACGTTACCAGTTGAAATACTCAAATGTTACTTCCATTTAGCCAAAGAGCATAATATTATCAAATATTATAATAAATACCGACACGGACCTACTTTGATACTTATATTCCAATATTTAGTTTAAGAGACCAGCTCTTGTCCCAATGAACGGAGGCAATCATCAAATGAGACTATATTAATATTAAAAATTCGTAACAGTAGCAAACTTCATAAGTATGCTACCTAAGCGTCATTAGAATAAATTCCTGTTTGAAAAACAGCCTATTTCTATTCCATACTATTATATTGTGTTGCATTACGTCGATGTTACGTCATACTCTTCCTAACTTCTGCTTAGTTCAGTATCCAACTTTTTGCTAGGGCATTTGAAACTGAAGCCTGGGCTGCGTCAGAGAAGGTTTCAAGCTGGTGTTTAGAAATCACTGATAAACTTCAGTGCTTACAAACAAAGAGCTGTGCAGCTCTAGTGCGACGTAAATTAACAACAACAACTACTACAAGCAAAGAGCATATGTACTTAGCAGTAGTACTTTTATGTCGCACTTACGCTTCACAAAGGGCAATTGACGCGAGAATAGTATACAAGCACTTAGTAGCATAATTAGTATCTTAAGTTCATATTTGATGTCCTAGGCTATGTAAACGCGTTATATTGTCTTTCCACCAACGGTTTTAAGTGTGAGGGTAACGGGTTCGATTCTCACCATAACTCAAGAATTGATCCTACTTTAGTCAAGCGTGATTATCCTATTGAGGTTTGAGCTCCGTAGATTCATGCTTCGATGTCATTAAAAGCTTATAAAAGAATACCTTCAAGCGCCTAGTCCCGCACTGGACTGATCGTTAAGACACGGTTCCCAGCAGATCACCGAAGTCAAGCATCACTGGCTACGGTCAGTGTGCGGGTGGGTGACCACTTGGATCAGTCTGCGTAGGGACCGAGGGTGTGCGGTATTGGTCCTCGTTAAACTGTGCTGCCGTAAAGTGCTCGACTTCACGCGCAGGTCGTCGGGCTACCGAAACGGGGTAGCCATCCCCTCCACAGAGGATCAAAATTGTGATGGCATGTCTTCGGATCATCCTCCGGGATGTTTCCCAGACCGTCGCCAATAGCCCATTGTGCAGCTCTAGTGCGACGTAAATTAACAACAACAAATCAAGCGCCTAAGTGAAGTATATAAGGCTTGAAACAATTTTTTTAACCAGCTAGATGAGCTGATTATGCTGTAAACTAAATTTTCTAGACATATGAGATAAAAGCGAGTAGCATACATTCTATTACTTAGCCACTTCTATCAGCTATAATTCGATATTTATTTGTATATGATATTTATTTAGGATACTAAGTAAATTCATTTGTTTGTATATAATATTTATTTAGGATACTAAGTAAATTCATTTGTTTGTATATGATATTTATTTAGGCCACTTAGTAAATTCGCGAAACAAACTTATGAATTTCTTGTCTCATTTAATATTATTTAACTTTTTATCCCTCCATCCACACGAAAAAGTGTCTTTTTCTAAGTGTCCCTCTTGGAGTAAAATTTAGATCATTTTATTCACATAAGAGCGAACAGTGTAGCTACCAATACCGGTTTTGACCTTTTACTACAACGGTTTCTATGGATTTTTTCAGTTTAAAAATTAAAAAGTTAACGAATTTTTTTTTAAAAAAAAACAAGTAGCATTGCACAACTGTTGCTGTTGTAGTTCATTTACGTCGCACTAGAGTTGCACAATGGGTTATTGGCGACAGTCTGGGAAACATCCCTGAGGATGATCCAAAGACATGCCATCACAATTTTGATCCTCTGTAGAAGGGATGAAACCCCCGCTTCGGTAGACCAACGACATGTACCCGAAGTCGAGCACTATATGGCAGAATAGTTTAACGAGGACCAATACCACACACCCTCGGTGCCTACGAAGACTGATCCAAGTGGTCACCCATCCGCACACTGACAGCAGCCACTGATGCTTGACTTCGATGATCTGCTGGGAACCGCGTCTTAACGATCAGTCCACTGCGGGACCCATTGCACAACTAATTTTTGCCAAGATTCTCGGATTGAACTCTCGATCTCCTGCTTATGAAGCGAAAATGCGAGTCGTCTCTATCCAATGTAAGGCAACGATCTCAGCAGATTATATAATCTAAAAATGCATATTAAATGCTTGATAATTATGTTATTATTTAAGTGCATGCGGGATTTAATAAACTTTTTGTTACTTCATTTCCACTTTTAAATGTTGCAGAGAGTTGGAACTTCCGGCATGGGCAACTCTGAGCTTCAGAATTACGAAAATACAAAAATGATGGAAATAATAAACAAGCACGACAATCTAAACCTATTGTTTATCTCCTTCATTAAAATGTTGCAGACTTCTTAAAGAACAGGAAGAAGCGTCTAGACGCTTTTAAAAACTTTAATGTAAGCTGAAGCAACAAGAATGATAGCAGAATTTAAAAAGTAAATCTGCGCGGCTATTTTCAAAAATCCTACTTAGTCAGTGACCCCAACGTACTCAGACAGATATTATTAGAATAAAAATCCAGTTTAACTTAACATATGTGTAGCAAAATTTTCTTATAAAGTATCTAAAAATAATACATAAAAGCTTTATGCTGTTTAAATGTAAGTTGAATTTCACGCAATGATATTTATAGAAAAGTTGTATAAATCCGCATTCTATACAATCCTGTTATTAAATGTCGGAATTTTTTTTATTTACTTTTTGTTCTTTATTAAGTGTTCAACAGAGTGATCGTGCAATTAAAATCAGCTATTCCGTCTGTAAGCTATAACGCGTCAAATGCGCCAAAAATCGTCATATGAGCACGAAAAAATGGTTATGACGACTCCTCTGGGACGAATAATTCTAAACGAAATTCAACTTTAATTAAAAGGAAAATAAATAAAATGAAGAAAAAAAATTGCCACTAGAATAATGGTGAATTCAGTTCATGTTTTTGTCACTGTAGAATATTAAAATCACAAGTATAAGCGGGTCCCTATTTTAAATAAGGACCCGATTTTAGTAAGAGAAGGACTCAGAAATTTGAATATTTCAAGTTCTAAGGACCCGTAGTTTCCAAAATCGAGCGTAATCCCTGAAAAAGTATAAATAAAAATCGTTTGTAGGTGGTCTAAAAACAACTTCAGTTTTTAGCTTTCATCTGGAAGTTACGGATAGTGATTTCTATAAATAAATAGTTTAAGTGTGTAAATTAGATTTAAAGAAAATGGCAGCAAGTTCCAGTTAGAAATAAAAACAAGGCGGAGAAAACACAGTTCTCTGTTTTCAAACTCATTTAGTTTACTCTTTCACCAGAGAACTTTATTTACAAATAATTCCGGAGGAGTTGACAAATATTTTTGTCAGAGGAGGAAAAAAATGTGGGTTTTTTTTCCGCTTGCAGATTACTGTGTCATCTCCGGATATATTTTCGTGTTTTAAAAACACATTTCTTGACGCCATATTTAAATATTTCAGGCTTTCGTTGTCATCGTTTCTGGTTCCAATGATTACATATATTTTATCCAGACCATCAATTCCCAAACGGTGTTCCGCGGAGCCCTAGGGTTCCGTGGGTGTTTCACAGGGGTTCCGTTAGTTTTTGTTTTTTTTCTAAATATTAGTAATTTTTTAAACCTGTACTTATATTTATATCCAATTATTATTTATTTAATATTTCGGTTATTTTTATGGAATAATTGAAGTGAATGAAAAAGATAGTTCTTTTTTTTCTTTTAAATCTGCAATTGCAACAATTACGTAAATATTTCCCATCAAACATTTCTATTCAAATAAAATAACCTTATTCCTAAAGAAAGGTGTTTCCCTGATGTCGACATATTTCAGGAAATGCGGTGACTCAGTGGATTGAGCCAACATCTCCTAAAAGAGAGAAGGCTTCCGATTTAGGTGTCCAACGCAATAAACATAAACTGCGCTGAGGGGTTTTTATTATTTTTTTAAAACCTTCGTTGAACAGCCGACCCTATTTTATGGGTTTACGACTACTAATGTTCAACTCCGTAGCCTTGTAATTTTGAACCCAATCCAGAAGACAAGAGAACTCCTGGATAGAGTATTACCTGCCAACTTTTACGCATTTGGCGTAAAATTTAATTTTTATATTTAAAGTGGTAAAAAATCTATACTATTTTTCTCT